>NC_133647.1:114234745-114490579 GCF_009905375.1 Apium graveolens
CAGCGGCCTAACCTTATTTTTCTTAAATGAAAAGTGAATATCCAATTCTAATCGTTGCTTATTCAGAAACTTGATTCTTCTGAAACATTTCAATTGGTTATTGTTTAAACCTCAGATATTGCTATTATGACTTGCTGAGCTAGTTAGCTCACTCTTGCAAACCTTTTTAATATTTTCAATAGTTGAAAAAGGAAATTGTTGGTAGCGAGGATTCCCAGTCCAGTGTGCGAGCTAGGATTTCAGGTTAAGTTGGATCAAGCTAGCAGGAGCTTTATATTGTAGATGAGTTATGCAAGATTGTAAGAACGATATCATTAGCAATTGTAAGTTGAACTAGTTGAGATTTAATACGATGTAATAAAAGTAAAGGTTGTGTCTTATTTTCATACTTTAGCCTGTTACAATCCGTGGTTGTGTAAAAAGGGTCAATGCATATAATATTTTATATACAGGTTTATATATATTGTGGTGTGTGTGCTCTGAGCCCCAAACTTCTGATCCGGGTTTGGAGGGCGTTACAATTGAAATAGACTTGAAATGTATGTCTGAATTGAGCTTGTTGGAATATTGAATGTTAAGAAATTTGGTACCAATGTAGCTTTATATTTTTGTTGGATGTTTTTGATTGGGATGTTGCATTATTTGGTATTTTTTTGGTTGTAAATGAAACAAGATGGCATGCAATTTACAACAAATTAACATCATAATGGTAAATGTAAATCGATGTAAAAAACGTACAAAAGACATCAGGTAAAGCAATATTAAACAAAGAGAACTAAAAAATCAGATTTGAAATAGTCATTTGACATCAGTTCACTGGAAATTAGTGTGACAACACTAACATTAATTGTGAAAAGTAATTATTTAATAACATTAAACCTACGAAACAGTAATGAAACATAACATGGACATGGCCTAGATTTAAGAGATGGGCTAGCATTAAATACAAACATGGGCCTAACTTTTGACTCATTAGAATTTAGGCTAATAAAATCTAACATGGTAAAAAATAAAATCAACTAAATAAATGATGAAAACGGAAGAGGAGAGGTTGACCATACAAGGAGCAAAACTATTGTATTTGATAGCACCCCGAGACTAAAATACTTGCAATCATAAAGAATAAATTGAGTCAAACAGGTAAGTTACTAACTTAGACAAGAGTAAATAAAATAAAATAAAAAAGCGGAGCATAATTCCAACATAAATTAACTTTATATCTGAGTCGCACCAATATTTGTAAGTACTTCCGGAAAACATGACTTTACCGGAAAACACAGCCAATAAATAGAAAATTTTTAACTTATCAATCGCACAAATAAATGAAATTTAAATGGGGCTCAAAGAAAGATACCAAAAGAAAGATTCAAGAACAATAAGCTAAATGACTCCTTTCAATCCACAAGTAATGTTCATTTTCTTGTAGTTAGTGAAAGATTTCATAGACAAAATATAAATTGGAGAACAAGATGTAAATAAAAAAAAAGTTGAAAGCTTGAATTGATATATTAAAGGGTTCTTATAAAAATTTTGAGCTACTACAAAGGAATGAAAACTAGATCTAGAAATTGAAAAGAGAAGGTAATGCTAAATTTAGGATAAACTAAGATTAAACTAGAGTATTGAATATAGGGGGAAGGGGTATTTATAGCTAAAAAATAAAGTTTAGAGTAGAGTTGGGTGAATCGTGGCCATCCAAGTGAGAGGTGTGATTTGATAATCTTGACCCTTGATTTCCACTAACTCTTTCTTTTTCCTTTTTTCTCCAAGTTGCTTGGTGACATTATATTTCTTCCATTTTTGCCCTTTTCTCCTATTTTCTTCATATTTCTCATTTTTCCAAATATCTACAAAATGATGAGAATGTAACAAATTAATTTATTTAAAATATGAAAGCAAACAATAAATAGGTTTAAAATTATGCAAAAATATGTGATTATCAAATGCCCCCATACATATCTTTTGCTCGTCCTCGAGTAAAATCAAATAAATGCTAACAAAGAAAAATCTTATGCTCCTTTTCGTAGGCGTGACGGGAAATTTTAGGTTTACCAACCCGTTAAACACATAGACGATCTCCATAGGAGGAGTGCTGTCTCTTAAGGGTATACAGAAGATATACCCAAAAAATCTTTGAGACAGTTTAATAAGCATCTATCTCAATTTTATTGTAATGTTCATTGGCGTTCACAAAAAGATTTTATAAATAAAATTCATGCCTTAAAGACTCTTTAAATAATAGCTAAGATGTTGGTGACTCAAATCTACCTATGGCGACTTAGAATTTTTACAAAAGATCCCAAGGTGTGTAGTGAACTTAAGGACTTTGATGGATTTAACTGTCTAAGAACATTTTCTCTTTTTCAACTAATATTGAACTGACCCATTCTCTATCAAAACAAGTATCTAGCCAAATTTCACAAAATATTCTCATTCTTTTCTTTTTTTTTCATTTGACTTTATGATGTCTGTTTTCTTAGGCTTTCTATGTTACCCATGTAGCCAGCTTTAGCTCAGAGACTCCCAAAGCAGAGGTTTTAGGGCACTAAGTTTTGAAATTCCCCGACGAACTTAATAACTCGAGTAACAAATGCCATAAAACAAGACTAGTCAATTCTACTTGTGCCCATTATCTAAAGATTTTTATTTATAAGAACAATGGGTATTGAAGTAGTTTATTCATCAATTTTTTTAATTTTTTTTTGAATTTTTCTATTTTTTCTTTTCGCAAAAAATTGACTCGACGTTGTTTCAACATGTGAGTTCTCTCTAATGTACCGAATAACATTCCTAGATAATCTCTCCAACTAAGGTCTTGTGCCAAAAGTGCCATCTTGAAATCTAGAGTAAAAATCGTTCAACACAAGTTTCAGAATGATACCTTACTCAACTACTTTTAAATAATCAAAAAGGCACTATATGTATAAGTTTTTGTAAACATGTTAACACCAACTACTATTAAAGTTCAAGAGAGAGTAAGACAACTTAGCTAAAAATGTCTCTATTTTTTGAATTTTTTGATTTTTTCAATTTTTTTCAATTTTCTGTTTTTTAATAATTAAACTAAACCCCTCCCCTATACCTAAATCATGCATTGTCCTCAATGTATGCAAAAGAGATAAGTAAGCAAGGAGAAAGATGAGCATATACCTAATAAGGGATGAAGAGAGTTAAAACTACCTACTGAAATAGATTTACTTGATCATGGGTCAATGAGGTTGATGACCTCTTCCTCGGAATTGACTGGAAACTCAAAAAGTGGTTTGAGACGATGTCCAATGACTTTGAATATTTCACCATTTATAAGATTTTCAATAGCACAATTTAAGGTCCCTCCCATCTAGATCTCAATTTTCTGAGAAATAAATGTAGCCTAGAATTGTACAAAAGAACCTTTTGACTGTGAGAAAAGGATTTTCTCAAAATTTATTTATCATGAAAAACTTTGGTTCTTTCTTTATAAATTTTAGCATTTTCATAAGCATCATTTCTCATTTCCTCCAACTCGGATAATTGCAACTTCCTATGACTATCGACAGTGGGTAAATCAAAATTCAACTCCCTAATGGCCCACAAGGCTCGATGTTCATGTTCAACCGGCAAATGACAGGCTTCACCAAACACAAGCCGATACGGAGACATACCCAAGATAGTTTTAAACGCGATTCTATACGCCCATACAGTAACTATCAACTTAGTTGACCAATCCTTCCTATTTGAGTTGAGAGTCTTTTCTAAAATCTATTTGATTTTCCTATTTGAGACTTCAACTTGACTACTAGTTTGATGATGATAAGGGTGGCCAATTGATGAATGATCGAGTACTTTTTTAAGAGAAACTCAAATTGATGGTTTTTGAAATGTTTGCCTTGATAACTAATGATAGCTCTACCCGTACCAAATCGAGAAAATATATTCTCTTTGAAAAAATTTAGAACGACCTTGTTGTCATTAGACTTAGTTGAAATGGCCTCGACCTACGTAGACACATAATCAGCCACTAAGAAAATGTAGAGGCTGCCAAATGAGCAAGAAAACGGGCCTATAAAATCTATCCCCAACCATCGAAAATTTTGATAATTAGAATCGGATTCATTGGCATCATATTACGTCTTGTGATCTTTTCTAATTGTTGACACCCACTACAAGTAGCACAGAACAAACTAGGCCAATAGAAACCACTTTGGTAATGAAAGCTCTACGTGTCTTTCACCATTATTCATAGTTTTAATTCTATTTAACCTCGTTGAGATTGACAATCGTTCGCCTCCTTCACTGTGATTCATTTTATTCTGCGAAGCTGTTCGCACACATAAGGTGAGGGCTTATGAGCTTTAAGGAGAAAGTTCAGTACTGGATTCGAATTCAATATCCATTGCATTTCGAGTACTCTCTTTTTTATCATTTCTTCGTTACATCTTTTTGTCACTATAACTCATATACGCACGCACTTTATATTTGATTTTTTTCACAAATCGTGTAAACAATCCTATAATTATTGTGTTTCCTTGGTTGTTTGAGTGATAGGTTTATGGAGAATCAAAATGTGAACAACGCGATTAACACGACGGTTGATCCCAACGCACAAGTTGTAGTACCTGATGGGGATAAGCAGTATACGCCTAACCCTAACGCACAGAATATATTATCTGATATGGATCAGATGCATATTGTACATGTACCTTCGGGGAATGTTCTTATGGGACACACTATCGTTGAATAGTTTAGTGTGCTATTTAGACAGACAGTGACATGATTCTTTTCTCTGATAGTACATGCGATGTCTATTTTTACCACAACATATATGGCATGTTTGTAACACAAAAATAGTGTTGTTGAAGGCAAAAAAGTGTTGTTGTAATTAAAAAAATGGCTATGGTAACACTTTTTCGAAATACCAGTTCGTAAATAATGTGGGCGCTACCATAGGGGTTTATGATTATACTTTTGAGTTTTAATTTACATTAATAAAAGTATATAATCATAAAGGGTCTAATAACTACACTTTCCCATTTTTTGTAATATCAGGAATATTGTAACCATAGACCTAGGTTGTGTTCTTTTAACTAAGAAAGAAAAGAAGATTGCTTTCTTTCTTTTCTCTCCCGAAATCCCAAAAGTAGGAATAATTTTTTGGAAACAAAAATAGAGGAAACTTATTTTTCAACCTTCAGATTTTTTTTCTTTTTTTTATGAAAAAATATTCAAGAAAAAACTGAAGAAATTATTTTTTTTCTACTTTTTTTCTTTTCTTTCCAAAAGATTTTTACGAACACAATGTTATAGTCACACCACTATAATTGTTGTTACATCGTATTTGTGTTACCAAGAGGCCTATGGTACCTCCATTTACATCTACTAAAACACCAAACAGTACACCAAAATTGCTCATGTGTTACTTTTTTTAATGTAGCAATAGGATAAAAAAGTGTTATATTAAGCTTGTTTTTGAAAAATAGAACAAAACAAAATGTTGCACATGCGGGGATTAGATTTGATCCATAGTGCATTATTTTTTTACCATCAACTACAACAGCAAATATCAATGTATTTAGGAATACTGCAACACAATAAGTCTATTATATAAATCAAATAGTGTTGCATAAACATTAAACAAACACATCAGCCGTGAGTCTTGGAATGCCACATCATCCGTAGGTCCCACAACAAACCACGTTAGACTCGGGGTCACCCACCACCATATAGGACTTCATACGTTAGGACTTCACACGTAAGCATCTGGGTCCCATAACTGCCACGTCATTAGTATGGGCCCACATATAGGTTCCATATATATTCGGCATAATAGAATGACATGGCAGGTATGGGGCCCACGTTGTGTCATGTCATCGGCGGGTCCCACATCAGTGCCACATAAGTAATGGGCCCACAACTTCGACATTATATGTGGGACCCTGAAAACCACATCAGCAGTGACTCTCACATTGGCACCTCATCAATCACCCCATAGTCTCATGCAAACACTAAAATTCTAGTTGAGGCAACATCATATATTATGTAATACAATAATACTTTTGCAAATTCAATATTAAAAATTATAAATGCAACACTTTTAATAAAAAAATACAATAATGGAATTAACCCATGCATTTACAAAAAAAGCCTTAAGTTTGTATTAATAACTCACTTAACTTTAGATAATAGTTAACTTTTTGATCGTTAAACTCTTTAAGAAAATAGTTGCACGACACCAAAGCCGATTTGTGATTAAATGCTAGACTTTTAATATTTCGAATTCATGGTGCCACTTTTAATTCAAAATTAATTTGAAATATAAGATATCATATTTTAATTATATAATTATAAAAACAATTATTTATAACTATTTTTTTGTAATTGTTAAGATTAACTTTAAGATTTTTTTAATAAATATGGGTTGCATAGGAATATTTGTGATGGATGTATTATATAGATTTTGCTAGTACCCGTCAAATATAACTTATCTTTTTAATAAAGTTAAATATCCTCTTTAACTATCACGTAATTTTAGAAAATTATTTAAAATTCTTACTGAATAATCAGTTACCAGAATAATCTTGTTTGAAATTGTTATTGAATATTGAGTTACAAGAATAATCTATAAAATCTTATTAAATCTGCCATGTGTATGGATGTTTGCAAATGAAACTGCCCCCTTAGGTTTCCCATATTTTATATTTCCTACCCTTGGTTAGCCTACAACATTAATACATATTTGATTAATTAGGTGCACTGAAAATTATATTAAACATGACATCAGTACTTTCTAGAACCTTCATAAAGGATTTTTACTTATTGGGATTTTGACTCGTTTAAGATATCGTCTTTAATTATCACATAAATTTATATAATTGTTAAATTTGAATCAAATATTCATTTAATATAATAATGTTAAAAATCTTAGGAAATCGAAAATAAATATATAAATTTGCAAGTGAAACATATCTGGTCAATCTATAAATTATTTACAACATATCCTCAATTTTCATCCACTACAAAACTCAAAACCACCCGGTATTTCTTGTCATCAAATTATAAAGAGATAGAACTTTATATAAACAAAGATGTATATATCTTTGCTCAGATGAAAACAAAATGGCTTTTTATAAATTATGTATAGTGTTTATAAATAAGGAAAAAAACACTTTTTATGTTTGTCTCCATTTGATCAAAATATTTTTACTTGATCACAAGGATTTCTAAAATCTTAATGGCATTTTCTTTTTCTTTTTTATAGGAACTCTTCATTTACTCGAAGTTTTCTAAACAATGAAGAAAATGGTCCAATACTCTCTTAACCTTGCTTATATTAAAGAGTAATTACTTCTCAATTTTTTTTAATGTTGAGTATATACATATAGAATGACTTAATATACATTTATTACTATTACATAAGTTTCTTCTTTGTGGTTTTCTAGTCTTTACTACACATCTATATTGTGACTTTATTGGCATATAATACTATTTTTTTTATCAAAATGTATATGGACAGATTTTCAAAATTCTTAGTATATGTATATAAATACATATCAACTTTAGCGGTGATCATATTTTTTAATTATTTATATGTGTTTGTTTAATGTTTAACAATATAGGTCCCATTATCGAGGTTACAACAATATCAGATGAAATTTTAATTTCTACAACAAGGAAGGAGAGAGGTATATAATATGCCCTCAAGGCTCTTGGAGATCATGATGAACAAGCATTAATCTAGAAAACATGGTGAAAAGAAAAAGAAATTAAGCTATACTAGGTATTATGTGAAGTATGTTGTTAGAGCATTTGTTTTTATATGTTTATAGGATTTTATTCTCATGTTTATAGTAATTTATAAATAATTAAATATTACTAACTAGAGTTTAATACTTTATGACAGGAAATAAAGATTTTCTAAAGTGAGAAGGAATGAGAAAATTCGGATTTATTGCGGTACATGCAAATACAACAATGCGTCACCCATAACTCAAGTTCTAAAATATTACTTCCATTTTCTTGAAAATCATTAAAACTCTTTATTTTATTAGGTTTTAGAGATATTTTAGAGAAGAATCGTAATATATTATATTATAGAATAGAATATAATTAGATAGTCGTACTCTTGAGGGGCACTTGGAGAATATAAAAAGTAGGGAAGAGATTCGTCCGGATTTCGAAGTAAATTATAAAGTTGTATTTTTTATGCTTGAACTCCTATGCTCATTGTTTACAATGTTAATGTATGTTTGTTTTATCATCTCATGACTAGTTAACCGTTTATCCAAGGGTAATGTAATTTTTAGGCTTGTTGTGTTTGTTTAGTTGTAATATGTTTTTATTATGATGGCCGATGTGTCATTGAGAGCTTAACCCAATCAAGGGAATCACAAATATTTTGATTGTACTTGTAAAATAATGAATCATGAGTCGTGAACCTTTAGTTGTGTGCATAGGAATTATAACGGTAACATCCCACATTGGTAGATATAAAAGCACTAGGTTATGTCTGGTATATATTCGACCCCGACTTTGATGTTAAAAATGGTATTAGAGCTCTACCATCCGCAATTGCAGAGGCATTGCCCACGTTCCGTATGTGTATGCGCGTAAAAAGAAGAATTTAGCCTGATCTAAAAAAAGGTGGTATTTGTAACATCCTTTATAGATTCAAGTAAAAAAACTAATGTGTACCAAATTGATAACTTTTTCGGACTAGCCTAGGTGGAGTGTCGAGTGTGGTATGCATTGAGTTGTCGATTTGGATGTTAGAAAAGGAGAAGAATTGTAATTTTTATAAATGATTTGAAGTTATGAAGTTTTCTTTTTATTTAAAATTAAATCTAATGCAAGTGATTGAATGTGAGTATCAATATACGGTTGAATTAAATATGTGTATCTTTTAATTTTAATGCACTTAATTAGTGTTAGGTCAAATATTTATTTATATTGTGAGTAAATTTGGCTTTAATTTTTCAGCGTAAATTAATACTTTATTACCTATTTTTCTTGAACTCTTTACTTTACTTTACATGTATATGCTAGTTTGCTCCCTTATCTTTATATAGGATTGACAAAAAAAAATTTACACTAGCCTCACTAGGTTTAGAATATCCTGGGTCCCGGTTCAATCATAGTCTATAGCCTATTACCTTAAAGTAGCATATAACATATGTGATGTATGGTTGAATTTTACTACTTATTATCATATTATTATTATTATTATTATTATTATTATTATTATTATTATTATATTTAGTTTTTATTATAAAAGGTAATTATGAAACAAAATAAATAAGTTTTTGAAATTATGATATTATTTTTAATATAAATTATTTTATATTATTTTATTCAAATTTATTTCATAATTTATCCAAATATGTTTTTGATATAACTAAATGGCGAATAAAGTAGATTTTCAATAGCTAGTGATGTGACAACTAGGTGCAAGTATGCTGAGTGTGGGAACTTTGGGTGGACTAATGGATGTATAGTTGTCTATATAACATTTTTTAAATTAATTATATATATTTTTAGTCTGCACCATGAACTAAAAATGATTTTTGCTGAAAAGGAGGGACATACATTGAGTCATCGTACTTTGTAGCCTAGAATTTTATTTTTATTTTTTAATGTAAAGGGTAGTTTTTTTTGAAAATGTTAACCAATCAACCAAATAGAACTATATTTTGCTTATAATAGTATAGTATAATATATATAGATTGATATTAGTTTTTTAAATATATTTTTTAATTTTTTTGATTGATTAATTATATTTTTATATTATAATTTGAATTACTAAAATTAATTTTGAACGTGTTTAGTTTCCAACAAAAAAGATAAGAAAGAGTACGAGTGCAATTAGATATTAAGTTGGATAACAATTCATACAATTTGTAGTTATATTAGATACTTGATTTTTTTTAAACTTTATTTTGGAAGGTGTTAGTGTACTTTTTACGAAGGTGTTAACCAATCGATCAAACGAAATCATGTTTCGCTTATAATGGTATATTATGAATTTTGGGAGACGAATTAGTAGAATTTTTTTTAACACAGAAAAACATAAATTAGACATTCATCTGATTGAAAACTCTAATTTTTAATTTTTTTATCTCATATTTATTGTTCAATTTTTATTTGTTTAATAGATTAAGAAGTTTATAATCACACAAAACACAAAACTATTTCTCCACACACTTCTGTTACATGTAAAAAATTGAAATTGGTGTTGATGTACTCTAAAGCATATATCTAATATATGCATGAACTTGGTTGTGTCCATAGTTGGTTATATTTTAAATAAAAAAAAATCTGCCATAGGTATTCTTTAATCGTTAAATATAAGGTGTCATCATCACAGGTGTTAGTACACATATTATGACAAACGTGGTCAAATTCTCAATCTTTTTCGAAAATCATGTCGAATAAGCTCAAGCCTACCATTCCAAATGTAACCAATTTGTGCAACGACTAGCCGCCACAAGTTCCCAAAATATCATGATTTGCTGGTGCCTGGTGCACATAATAGTAGTACTTTTCCTTCTAAACTCAACCGAAGTTCCAATTCTTATCGATGTTGGACCGGGGTATTACAAACTCCCCCTCTTAAACACTTGACGTTCCCATCAGGCCAAACAAACAGCCCATAGGTCCATAAATAGCCCATAGGTCCAAGTCGTACCTCTCTAGCCATTGTGGCCACCTTCGTATCTCTATCCATTGTAGGATAATACAACCAGCCTCCTACAACTTTATGCATCAAAATTTCGAGAGCGTATGTGAAAACCCAAATTTCGAGTCTTTTTCAAGTACCATGTCAAGTTATGATTCCGAGTTCAAAATTAGTCCAAGCCTAGTGTACCAAATGCATACAACTTGAGTAACGACTAGTCCACCACATGCCCCAACACATCATAATTTGTTGGTACATATGATAGTAGTATTTTTCCTTATAAACTGAACATAAGTTTCAATTCTTATCCAGGTTGACTAGGGCGTTACACATATATATTAAAGTGTGAAGAAATTAGATTAGACATCATTTGTATATGAAAAAAGTTTGAACATTCCTCTTCTTATATACTCCATTTCTATTTCTATACATACACGATTAATAAAATAGTTTTATGCTAGCTAGTTAAGTCTAAACTTGAAAAAGAAGAGGATGCTTGTGTTTTTGTATATAATAAAATGTTAATATATATACATGTCTATGTGTTTATTTTGGTTCTAAATTACATAATTCTAAGTCTATTGGTGATAAATTTAGTGATTCTAGCTCTGCTATTTATAGAGGAGCATTAATTCAAAGCAATGATTGAGAAACTAGTGAACCACACATTAAGGTTTTGGAATATGGAATTGTGTAGCTACAAAGAGCAGACTACCTTTTTGTCAACAATTTCTAATATATATCTCAACATAAAAAATCTTTTCTGCCAATTTCCCATGTTTTTTTATGTATGGAAAACATGTATAGGATTCAGGTTTATACTAGAAAATGATTATTTAAATCATGTCACACATCATTGCAGAAAATAAAATTAGGCTCTTGAAAATTTTCTTTGGTGATAAATCTAAATTAATGAATTTGGGTCTTTTACCGTATTTTATAATTACCAAAAATGGTAGAAAACATAGTTTCATTTTGGAACAATAATTAATGCATAGTAAATACTTAGAGTTCAAATTTTTATATTACTTCGCAAAATTGTAAAGATGTAATTAAAATTAATTTTACGGAATATGTCAAAAATAGTCATGTTTTTAACTTATTTATCAAAATACTATTAATGTTGTATACGTGGGTGTAGAGAAAGTTTTTTCAAATTGCATACACGTTGCAAAAATTGCAGAGGAGGTTACTTGAAGTTGCATATCACGGTGCAAATGTTTATTTTCTCCAATACGCGTATTTTTCAAAAACCGTGTTAATTTTAATAGTTATATATAAATACATATATTTATGTACATATTGAAAAAATAAATTAATCTATTTTAACTATATTTACGATGTACATTAAAATGTGTATACAAGTTGAACAACTAATAGTAACATGTTGTGTATATATTCTTTCTTAATATGATTTGTTTTTAAATAAAATTAGAGTGCAATCTAATTCCAAAAAGAAAATAACATTATTCATGATAGATTAAAAGGGATGAGTGTTGTTACCATATTTCTTACTTTTATTTCTAAATACATTTATAGATGCCTTTCAGTTTTTCTTTGTCTTGGAAATTTTATCATCTAAGTAAGTACATTTAGTTCAGAGAGGTTTTGAACAAAGATAATATCAAAATAATTATGTGGGTTTTTTATGGTTTTGAAATAATAATCCTTTAACAACTTAAAAATGAGTATGTGTGTTTTCATAGTTTTATATCAAAATCTTATCCTCACTTGTCATAACTTCAGAAACAAACATACACCTGGTGTTTAACATTTCAGATGTAAAAAATTTAGGTGATGGTTTGATGGTCCAAGTAGATACTGTAATTTGAGTGTTATTATAGTAGACACTTTAATTTGAGTGTTATTATAGTCTATACATGTTAATGATTTTGATATATTTTCAACTATCATGCATAAAATCATGTGTTATAGGAATTTGGTGTAACATATCACAACCTAATAAATCACTATGCATATATATATGAGCTTTTATACAATATTTAAGAATATGTTTAACTCATATAACTATAGTATCCATATCAATTAGGGTGTTAAGTGATCATTTACAATCAACGGCCACTTTGTTGTTTCTAACATATTTATTCCCCTCCATTTAGTTCGCTATTGCACCCATTATACATCTATCAAAATAATTATGGAGGGAAGATGCATTGGGTTTGTAATGTACAAAGATATGCAACACCTAAAAAGTTCACTACTAATACAAATGGCTAACAAATTAAATTGAAAATGCTAACGGATTAAGTGAAAGTGTTATAATGATAATGATTGATTTTGAAAATTATTTTGAAGAGATATCCTACTCAAACTAGTGTTGCTAGCAATCAATGCCTCTTCAACATGGATATTGATGGTCTCGGTAAAAATTCATTTGGCATATCTTCGTATGACTAGGGAGCATGTATTAAGTAGATGGATTATTTTTTATTCGTGTGTAATCAAGCTTAGTTGTATGATTTTTGAAGTAACCAATCTCGAGACTTGATACAATTTATCATTACAAACAAAGTTTTTAATCAAAACTTAGTGTGTAAATGAATTAAGTCGTATCAAACCCATTTTTCTTGACCTTTATTAATTTAATTTAGAGATTATATGACAAACATTCTTCATGCAATACTTGATCTTAGTCATGCGTAACTGTTATACTTAAAATTCAATAAAGTGGATCAGTTTTGGTTTACAAAAGTACATATATAACATTAATTTCATCTATTACATTCTAATTTCACCAACTCTTTTTACGTATACATTTTACAATATCTTAATACAAGTTCACCATAATTAGTTCATGTTACAAAGATTTGTTCCAGCATAATTTTACATACACGTATTATAAATTCTAAGTTGATTGTAATAAAGTTTTATGTTCGTATTATATCTCTAAAGCTATTATGGTTTTAGAGCTCGGTTTAGGGAAGGACTCAATTTCGAGTCCTCCCACCCCTCGGTTTAGGGAGGGACTTTATTTAGATTCCTCCCACCCCCATTTTTTTAATTTAAATATTTGTTGTTGGTTTTGATATTGGTATTGGTTGTGTTTGTCATTGTCAATCATAGGGAAAAGTATCGTACGATTGAGGAGAGTGTTAAAGAGTATAATATCATGTTCGGGCCTTCCTCTAACGCCTTAAGGTTTCAGATAGACCGGATACTTAATATGATATCAAAAAGTAGGTTTGGAGTGATTTGAGTATCAAATTTAGGGATGATCGTGGAAGTTTAGTTGAATCATTAAACATATAGAGTTACGTTACAACAACAAAAGTTTCTTGAAAATTCCCATGAAATATTCTGCTCAGACCAGCCAACTTGTTTTTACAATTGTCGGAGTTTCAACCGTTGGATTATCTTGAAATTGTAACCACGCCTTCTTTGCATCAGTATCTAAATTTTGAATAGTAAAGATCGTATTTGGAGCTCCAGAAATCGATTTTTTGATGGTTCCAACAGGTTACTGTTTATTTTAAGTTCATTCTTTTGATCGTTGTTGATCTTGTAATTTATATTATTTGATTGATTTTATTTTATAGTACTCGATTATTGTGATATACAATTGTAGTAATTGGTTTATAAGCTTGAGGTTTGATATTAGTTTTGGATTTTCTATCGGAATTTAAATTGGTTTTTGATCTACCTTCAGATTTGATTTTGTATTGAAATTGGTTACTTTGAGTTTGGATTTGGTTTTCGAATTTGGTTTCTTGATTGAATTTGGATATAGTTTAAATTTGGTGTTGAATTTGGATTCAGTATTTTTTTTGATTTGGTTTGAGTGTTGAATGAGGAGCAATATCGTCACATGTATATCTGATCATCAACAGGTCTTTTGTCAACTGGTACATTAAGCTTACTTTCTTCTCTATAGATTCTGTATTCAGGTACATCTCATCACATTTCTCCTCATTGGTCGTCTTTCGTTTCTTTTTCTAATGATTCATCTTTATCCATCATGACTACTGATTGTACTCCTATGCCGTTACGAGGTGTGGTTCTGCAGTTACCCCAACGGTGTCTCTCTTTGATGTTTATTATATTCTGCATCTCAAGTTAAATCTTGTTTTGGTTAGTCAGTTATGTGAATCTTGTTACCTGATTTCTTTTTCTTCTACTACTTGTTGTGTTATGGATCCGAGATCTCAAAAAGTAATTGGGAAAGGTCGTAAGCAGGGAGGACTTTAGGTTTTGCATGAACTCGATTTATTTTTTGTGGGAACTTTTAGTGTTGATTTATCATCCTTTCGTTTGAGTGATTTTTCATCTGAAATCTATATATGGCATGCTCGTTTAGGTCATGTTTCTCAATCTCCTTTATAATTAAATTTCAACTGGAGCTTTGGGACAAATAAAAGGTCATGATATTTCTGACTGTAGCAGTTGTAAATTGGCAATATTTGTTGCTTTACCTTTTCATACGAGTGTTACGTATTCTCTTGCTCCGTTTGAAATTGTGTATTTTTTTATGTGTAGGGACCTGCTCCTATGCCCACAAAAGGAAGATCTAGATATTATGTCTCATCCAACTGCCTGATTTTGCTTATTCATCTTATGAAAACTTCTTTTTCTTTATTCGTTACTTCTGTTTACCATTTGTTTGAGCATGCATCATATAGAGAGGCTATTCATGATCATCTATGGAAGAATGCTATGGTCGGGGAGCTTACTGCTTACATCAAACTCATGCATGGGATTTAGTCCTATTGCCTCTTGGAAAACATGCAATTGGTTGTCATTGAGTATATAAAATTAAGACAAAAGATGATGGATCCGTTGAGCGTTATAAGGCTCGACTTGTTGCTAAAGGTTACTATCGAAAGTATGGCTTGGACTATGAAGAGACTTTTACGCCTGTTGCAAAAATGATGATTGTTCGTACTTTGATAGCAGTGGCTTATGTTCATAAGTGGAAAATATTTCAGATGGATGTTAAGAATGCGTTCTTGTATGGTGATCTTCACGTGGAAGTTTACATGACACCTCCTCCCGGTCTTCCGCATCAACCTGGTTATGTCTGCAAACTTCGTAAATCTATTTATGGTCTTTATCAATCATCTCATTGTTGGTTTAAGAAATTTTCTATTGTACTTCATTCACTTGGTTTTCTTCCTAATAATTATTATTTTGCTCTTTTTGTATGTTGTACGAGTGCTGGTCATATCTTATTGTCTTTATATGTTGATGATATGATTATTACTTGTGATGATTGTGATGGTATTGAGTCATTGAAACGTGAGTTGACTCGTTGTTTTATTTTGAAAGATTTGGGTTTGCTCCGTTACTTCTTGGGAAATGAAGTTGCTAGCTGACCAAAGGGGTATTTTTTATGTCAATCTAAGTATATTGCTGATTTGCATGACGGAGCACGTCTTATGGAGAACAAGAATGTAAAAACTCCTATAGAGATAAATGCTAGATATTCTCCTTCTCATGGACTTCCCTTAGCAAATCCGACTTTATATCGCACGATTGTTGGTAGAATTTTTTATCTCACTGTTACTCGTCGGATATTGGACATGTTCATATAGTTAGTCAATTTGTCACTTTTCCTACTACCTACATAGGGTTATAGTTCTTCGTATTCCTAGGTATCTTCGTGGGACTCATTTTTAGAGTCTTTTTTTCTTCTAAATCATCTTTAGAGTTACGTGCTTATAGTGATGCTGATTGGGCTAGTAATCCCGAGGATCGTAAATCTACAACTGGTTTTTGTATTTTTCTTGGTGATTCTATTATTTTATGGAAGAGTAAAAAATAAGATGTTTTTTTCGAGATCGTCTTCAAAAGTTGAGTATCGTGCCATGGGTTCCACTACCTGTGAGATTCTTTGGTTATATTACTTACTTACAGATTTGGGTGTTAGTCTTCCTAGTTCCACCTCATTATATTGTGATAATTAGAGTGCAATTCATCTAACACGTAATTCGGTATTTTATGAGCGCACTAAACATATTGAGATTGATTGTCATTGATGTGCTAGAAATAAACATTTTAATTGCCAGCGCATAATTTATCATTTTAAAATTTTATGTTCGTTCCGCAAAGACTGTATTTTTTTCGCAAATCTTATTTATAATTTAGGAGAATGAGAACAATTAATTTTGAGAGGAGAGTTTTGAATTACAATTAATCAACAAATAAGAAAATTTAAAGCATTATTTAACTAAGAAATATATACACTGACGAAATCACAATCATGCGAGTACGATCTATTTACCTAAATTGATGTGATATCATTGGGCTAGAAAATTAAGCATGTGAAATATAAAATGGACTAAAGAAATGGGCTAAGATTGTCGACTTGGGCCTGCACTACTAGAGATAGTAGATACGACATCGGTGCTTAGACATCGACATGTAATGAAACCGATGTTAAAATCTTATTTAATATCGGTTTAGAAAAAAAAGATGTTGAATACAAATACTAATGTCGGTTACACATAGTAGGTGTTGTCTATGTTCAAAAAATAAAAAGGCCATATATATGCTTTTAACTTTGACATCGGCTGATTTTGTTAACCGTTGTCTATGGCCATTTTTACAAAAATAAAAATTTACTTGTCTTTTCCCCCGGTATCAGTACACTTTCCCCCTTTGATTTTAACAAATTATTCACTTTATCCTTATTTCCCCCTTTTCCAAAATAACTCTCCCGCGACCCTCTTCTCTCCTACGACCCTCATCTCTCTCGTTTCTCTCGTCTCTCTCACCTCTCATATCTCTTTCATCTCTCCCCTCTTTCTCTCTTACCGTCTTCTCGCCTCTCATCTCATCTCTCATCTTCTCGCCGTCTATTTCTCTCTTTTCATCTAAACCCTAATTTCATCCCCAATTCAAATTCAAGCTTTGAAGCTTCAAATTGAGCTTCAAACCACTAAGATTATAAATTAGTAGAAGCTTTGGAGCATCCGGCGGTTCACAAATTTTAGGCTTTGGAACTTTGAGGTTTTGGAGCATCTGGAGGTTCACATTTTGGAGGTTTGGAACTTTGAGGTATATTCTTCTATCTTCCTCTTTTGTGCATGTATATAAGAAATATTTTTTGGGGGTTTTATGTTCGGTTTTTTGTGGGGTTTTTTAGAGTTTTCGGTGGGATTATATACTTGGACAAGACGGTTTTGGAACTGTTTATAAGGGAAATATTGATGAGAATCTTAGAGTTGGTTTGAAATATCTTCTGGTTGCGGTTAAAGTTCTTAATAAGGAAGGGCTCCAGGTTCATCTTGAGTGGCTTATGAGTCTTCAAATTCATATTACTTGTGGTAAGTCTGACTATTATGTATTGTAATGTAATTGACTTTTTGTTGTTTTATATACTGTGAATTTTCTAGGTTAGCTAAAGCATCCGAATCTTGTCATGTTGTTTGGTTATTGCTGCGAGGATGATCATAGGTTACCAGTTGTTTACTGGTGTTGTTCATTCTGTGTATGATATTGTATATTGGAGCTTAATTAGTAAATGTGGAGTCCACTTATCAATATTGTGAAATCCCATTACTTGACTTTTGGTCCCTGGCACGTTATCAGGTTAAGGTGAATTTGTTGGCCGTATGCTTGTTGGAATATATAGGAGCTTCTATGCAATTCATTTTGTTTCTTGTAGTACATAATTCAAGAACATATCCTAAACTTATATTTATTAAAACAAGTGAACATCAATCGAAATGGAAGAGACGGTAAGCTGATTTAGTTTATTTTCTATTATTTTGGATATGAATATAAGAAATTTATATGTGCTATATTTTCTATTTAAATACCAGGCACAAAGCTTCCACTGCAGCTGGGAACCATGGGATACCTGTTGTAGTAGATGGACACCACTTTGGCAATGCCAGTGGGATGGCTCCTCGCTCACAGTAAGCTATCTATACTCGTTTTGTTATCTTTTTTCTGTCTCTTCCTATAATATGTCAGAGTTTAGGCATTCCTTCCCTGTATTTTGTGCTACTCAAGTCATCATACTTGTCATAATTACTCTAACTATTTTTTCCCATCTGCTAGTTTAATGTTTATATATTCTTTATTTTCTGTTTAGCTGGTAAATCCTTTGATGTTACTTGTACTCTAGATTTCATAATTCATAACCAATTTCGTATAGTGTTTAAATAAATAATAGCAAAAGATAGTTGATCCTGCAATTGTTTCGTAATTTGAAGTACAAGTGCAAAGCTTAGAGCTTCTACTCTTTTGTTTGTAAAGTTTAATATTTTGGGGGTGTGTAGGTGAGCTAAAAATTGGATCGTTTGAACTTCTCGTTTTGCATTATTTTGTAACTTATTTATGAGTCTGTAGATGTATGGAAAAAATATATGATAGACGCTTATACTAATGTTTGGTTTTGTAGAATATGCATCAAAGATATCCAGCTAAAAATCTTTGTCGGTTTCTCAAAGCAAGGAATGGGAATATCTCAAAAGCCCATAAAATGGTCAGCCGCAATTTATTAGTTGAAACAATATACCCTACTTATTAAATTTGTCATTTTTCTTTAGTATATTGCTTTTTGCTAACTTTTGAACTTTTCTGATTTTCGACTGTTTAGAATGGAGGATACAAAATGAGATCGACGATATATTGGCGATACGTTTATATTGTAAAAGTGAATATTTTGATCATTGCTGGTACTTGCACCTAGTAATTGGCATATAGGAACATGGACACAACTTCAATTAAATCATATACTGGACTTTTTACTGGGGTTGGTATCTTTGTCATGGATATGCTTCACTACCGGAAGCAAACAATTTATATTCGAAGCTAACCAATTTTTTTCTGGATTGATTTGTATACACTCTAGATGTTAATTGCCCTATGCAAATTTAGTCTCTTACTTCTGTAAAGTTTCTAGGAAAATTCCCAAAATGTAACTATTTGTAACAAAATTTATAAGATAAGTTTGTTAGACTAGCTGATATTGGATAACCTGCTTGCTAACTTACACTGTTATTTTCATGCAGGATAGTGTATCATTCTATTGAGAATTCTATTTAGCAAGGCAGCTTCCCCGATGAGTAAAGAATTAGTTTGCGAGGCTATTATATTTCTAGTCCTTAAATATGGCTTATAAGGTCCAAACCTCTTATTAAATATTTATCAAATAGACAAGTATCAAGAAGAGGGTTGGAATATTGATGTAATATCCGGGACATAGCGTGTAATTATTTTTATCAATAAATGAATATTATGTGATTATTATGTTAATTTTGGTGAATTTTTAGGCTTGTTGTGTTTGTTTAGTTGTAATATGTTTTTATTATGATGGCCGATGTGTCATTGAGAGCTTAACCCAATCAAGGGAATCACAAATATTTTGATTGTACTTGTAAAATAACGAATCATGAGTCGTGAACCTTTAGTTGTGTGCATAGGAATTATAACGGTAACATCCCACATTGGTAGATATAAAAGCACTAGGTTATGTCTGGTATATATTCGACCCCGACTTTGATGTTAAAAATGGTATTAGAGCTCTACCATCCGCAATTGCAGAGGCGTTGCCCACGTTCCGTATGTGTATGCGCGTAAAAAGAAGAATTTAGCCTGATCTAAAAAAAGGTGGTATTTGTAACATCCTTTATAGATTCAAGTAAAAAAACTAATGTGTACCAAATTGATAACTTTTTCGGACTAGCCTAGGTGGAGTGTCGAGTGTGGTATGCATTGAGTTGTCGATTTGGATGTTAGAAAAGGAGAAGAATTGTAATTTTTATAAATGATTTGAAGTTATGAAGTTTTCTTTTTATTTAAAATTAAATCTAATGCAAGTGATTGAATGTGAGTATCAATATACGGTTGAATTAAATATGTGTATCTTTTAATTTTAATGCACTTAATTAGTGTTAGGTCAAATATTTATTTATATTGTGAGTAAATTTGGCTTTAATTTTTCAGCGTAAATTAATACTTTATTACCTATTTTTCTTGAACTCTTTACTTTACTTTACATGTATATGCTAGTTTGCTCCCTTATCTTTATATAGGATTGACAAAAAAAAATTTACACTAGCCTCACTAGGTTTAGAATATCCTGGGTCCCGGTTCAATCATAGTCTATAGCCTATTACCTTAAAGTAGCATATAATATATGTGATGTATGGTTGAATTTTACTACTTATTATCATATTATTATTATTATTATTATTATTATATTTAGTTTTTATTATAAAAGGTAATTATGAAACAAAATAAATAAGTTTTTGAAATTATGATATTATTTTTAATATAAATTATTTTATATTATTTTGTTCAAATTTATTTCATAATTTATCCAAATATGTTTTTGATATAACTAAATGGCGAATAAAGTAGATTTTCAATAGCTAGTGATGTGACAACTAGGTGCAAGTATGCTGAGTGTGGGAACTTTGGGTGGACTAATGGATGTATAGTTGTCTATATAACATTTTTTAAATTAATTATATATATTTTTAGTCTGCACCATGAACTAAAAGTGATTTTTGCTGAAAAGGAGGGACATACATTGAGTCATCGTACTTTGTAGCCTAGAATTTTATTTTTATTTTTTAATGTAAAGGGTAGTTTTTTTGGAAAATGTTAACCAATCAACCAAATAGAACTATATTTTGCTTATAATAGTATAGTATAATATATATAGATTGATATTAGTTTTTTAAATATATTTTTTAATTTTTTTGATTGATTAATTATATTTTTATATTATAATTTGAATTACTAAAATTAATTTTGAACGTGTTTAGTTTCCAACAAAAAAGATAAGAAAGAGTACGAGTGCAATTAGATATTAAGTTGGATAACAATTCATACAATTTGTAGTTATATTAGATACTTGATTTCTTTTAAACTTTATTTTGGAAGGTGTTAGTGTACTTTTTACGAAGGTGTTAACCAATCGATCAAACGAAATCATGTTTCGCTTATAATGGTATATTATGAATTTTGGGAGACGAATTAGTAGAATTTTTTTTTAACACAGAAAAACACAAATTAGACATTCATCTGATTGAAAACTCTAATTTTATAATTTTTTTATCTCATATTTATTGTTCAATTTTTATTTGTTTAATAGATTAAGAAGTTTATAATCACACAAAACACAAAACTATTTCTCCACACACTTCTGTTAGATGTAAAAAAATTGAAATTGGTGTTGATGTACTCTAAAGCATATATCTAATATATGCATGAACTTGGTTGTGTCCATAGTTGGTTATATTTTAAATAAAAAAAATCTGCCATAGGTATTCTTTAATCGTTAAATATAAGGTGTCATCATCACAGGTGTTAGTACACATATTATGACAAACGTGGTCAAATTCTCAATCTTTTTCGAAAATCATGTCGAATAAGCTCAAGCCTACCATTCCAAATGTAACCAATTTGTGCAACGACTAGCCGCCACAAGTTCCCAAAATATCATGATTTGCTGGTGTCTGGTGCACATAATAGTAGTACTTTTCCTTCTAAACTCAACCGAAGTTCCAATTCTTATCGATGTTGGACCGGGGTATTACAAACTCCCCCTCTTAAACACTTGACGTTCCCATCAGGCCAAACAAACAGCCCATAGGTCCATAAATAGCCCATAGGTCCAAGTCGTACCTCTCTAGCCATTGTGGCCACCTTCGTATCTCTATCCATTGTAGGATAATGCAACCAGCCTCCTACAACTTTATGCATCAAAATTTCGAGAGCGTATGTGAAAACCCAAATTTCGAGTCTTTTTCAAGTACCATGTCAAGTTATGATTCCGAGTTCAAAATTAGTCCAAGCCTAGTGTACCAAATGCATACAACTTGAGTAACGACTAGTCCACCACATGCCCCAACACATCATAATTTGTTGGTACATATGATAGTAGTATTTTTCCTTATAAACTGAACATAAGTTTCAATTCTTATCCACGTTGACTAGGGCGTTACACATATATATTAAAGTGTGAAGAAATTAGATTAGACATCATTTGTATATGAAAAAAGTTTGAACATTCCTCTTCTTATATACTCCATTTCTATTTCTATAACTACACGATTAATAAAATAGTTTTATGCTAGCTAGTTAAGTCTAAACTTGAAAAAGAAGAGGATGCTTGTGTTTTTGTATATAATAAAATGTTAATATATATACATGTCTATGTGTTTATTTTGGTTCTAAATTACATAATTCTAAGTCTATTGGTGATAAATTTAGTGATTCTAGCTCTGCTATTTATAGAGGAGCATTAATTCAAAGCAATGATTGAGAAACTAGTGAACCACACATTAAGGTTTTGGAATATGGAATTGTGTAGCTACAAAGAGCAGACTACCTTTTTGTCAACAATTTCTAATATATATCTCAACATAAAAAATCTTTTCTGCCAATTTCCCATGTTTTTTTATGTATGGAAAACATGTATAGGATTCAGGTTTATACTAGAAAATGATTATTTAAATCATGTCACACATCATTGCAGAAAATAAAATTAGGCTCTTGAAAATTTTCTTTGGTGATAAATCTAAATTAATGAATTTGGGTCTTTTACCGTATTTTATAATTACCAAAAATGGTAGAAAACATAGTTTCATTTTGGAACAATAATTAATGCATAGTAAATACTTAGAGTTCAAATTTTTATATTACTTCGCAAAATTGTAAAGATGTAATTAAAATTAATTTTACGGAATATGTCAAAAATAGTCATGTTTTTAACTTATTTATCAAAATACTATTAATGTTGTATACGTGGGTGTAGAGAAAGTTTTTTCAAATTGCATACACGTTGCAAAAATTGCAGAGGAGGTTACTTGAAGTTGCATATCACGGTGCAAATGTTTATTTTCTCCAATACGCGTATTTTTCAAAAACCGTGTTAATTTTAATAGTTATATATAAATACATATATTTATGTACATATTGAAAAAATAAATTAATCTATTTTAACTATATTTACGATGTACATTAAAATGTGTATACAAGTTGAACAACTAATAGTAACATGTTGTGTATATATTCTTTCTTAATATGATTTGTTTTTAAATAAAATTAGAGTGTAATCTAATTCCAAAAAGAAAATAACATGATTCATGATAGATTAAAAGGGATGAGTGTTGTTACCATATTTCTTACTTTTATTTCTAAATACATTTATAGATGCCTTTCAGTTTTTCTTTGTCTTGGAAATTTTATCATCTAAGTAAGTACATTTAGTTCAGAGAGGTTTTGAACAAAGATAATATCAAAATAATTATGTGGGTTTTTTATGGTTTTGAAATAATAATCCTTTAACAACTTAAAAATGAGTATGTGTGTTTTCATAGTTTTATATCAAAATCTTATCCTCACTTGTCATAACATCAGAAACAAACATACACCTGGTGTTTAACATTTCAGATGTAAAAAATTTAGGTGATGGTTTGATGGTCCAAGTAGATACTGTAATTTGAGTGTTATTATAGTAGACACTTTAATTTGAGTGTTATTATAGTCTATACATGTTAATGATTTTGATATATTTTCAACTATCATGCATAAAATCATGTGTTATAGGAATTTGGTGTAACATATCACAACCTAATAAATCACTATGCATATATATATGAGCTTTTATAGAATATTTAAGAATATGTTTAACTCATATAACTATAGTATCCATATCAATTAGGGTGTTAAGTGATCATTTACAATCAACGGCCACTTTGTTGTTTCTAACATATTTATTCCCCTCCATTTAGTTCGCTATTGCACCCATTATACATCTATCAAAATAATTATGGAGGGAAGATGCATTGGGTTTGTAATGTACAAAGATATGCAACACCTAAAAAGTTCACTACTAATACAAATGGCTAACAAATTAAATTGAAAATGCTAACGGATTAAGTGAAAGTGTTATAATGATAATGATTGATTTTGAAAATTATTTTGAAGAGATATCCTACTCAAACTAGTGTTGCTAGCAATCAATGCCTCTTCAACATGGATATTGATGGTCTTGGTAAAAATTCATTTGGCATATCTTCGTATGACTAGGGAGCATGTATTAAGTAGATGGATTATTTTTTATTCGTGTGTAATCAAGCTTAGTTGTATGATTTTTGAAGTAACCAATCTCGAGACTTGATACAATTTATCATTACAAACAAAGTTTTTAATCAAAACTTAGTGTGTAAATGAATTAAGTCATATCAAACCCATTTTTCTTGACCTTTATTAATTTAATTTAGAGATTATATGACAAACATTCTTCATGCAATAGTTGATCTTAGTCATGCGTAACTGTTATACTTAAAATTCAATAAAGTGGATCAGTTTTGGTTTACAAAAGTACATATATAACATTAATTTCATCTATTACATTCTAATTTCACCAACTCTATTTACGTATACATTTTACAATATCTTAATACAAGTTCACCATAATTAGTTCATGTTACAAAGATTTGTTCCAGCATAATTTTACATACACGTATTATAAATTCTAAGTTGATTGTAATAAAGTTTTACGTTCGTATTATATCTCTAAAGCTATTATGGTTTTAGAACTCGGTTTAGGGAAGGACTCAATTTCGAGTCCTCCCACCCCTCGGTTTAGGGAGGGACTTTATTTAGATTCCTCCCACCCCCATTTTTTTAATTTAAATATTTGTTGTTGGTTTTGATATTGGTATTGGTTGTGTTTGTCATTGTCAATCATAGGGAAAAGTATCGTACGATTGAGGAGAGTGTTAAAGAGTATAATATCATGTTCGGGCCTTCCTCTAACGCCTTAAGGTTTCAGATAGACCGGATACTTAATATGATATCAAAAAGTAGGTTTGGAGTGATTTGAGTATCAAATTTAGGGATGATCGTGGAAGTTTAGTTGAATCATTAAACATATAGAGTTACGTTACAACAACAAAAGTTTCTTGAAAATTCCCATGAAATATTCTGCTCAGACCAGCCAACTTGTTTTTACAATTGTCGGAGTTTCAACCGTTGGATTATCTTGAAATTGTAACCACGCCTTCTTTGCATCAGTATCTAAATTTTGAATAGTAAAGATCGTATTTGGAGCTCCAGAAATCGATTTTTTGATGGTTCCAACATGTTACTGTTTATTTTAAGTTCATTCTTTTGATCGTTGTTGATCTTGTAATTTATATTATTTGATTGATTTTATTTTGTAGTACTCGATTATTGTGATATACAATTGTAGTAATTGGTTTATAAGCTTGAGGTTTGATATTAGTTTTGGATTTGCTATCGGAATTAAAATTGGTTTTTGATCTACCTTCAGATTTGATTTTGTATTGAAATTGGTTACTTTGAGTTTGGATTTGGTTTTCGAATTTGGTTTCTTGATTGAATTTGGATATAGTTTAAATTTGGTGTTGAAATTGGATTCAGTATTTTTTTTGATTTGGTTTGAGTGTTGAATGAGGAGCAATATCGTCACATGTATATCTGATCATCAACAGGTCTTTTGTCAACTGGTACATTAAGCTTACTTTCTTCTCTATAGATTCTGTATTCAGGTACATCTCATCACATTTCTCCTCATTGGTCGTCTTTCGTTTCTTTTTCTAATGATTCATCTTTATCCATCATGACTACTGATTGTACTCCTATGCCGTTACGAGGTGTGGTTCTGCAGTTACCCCAATGGTGTCTCTCTTTGATGTTTATTATATTCTGCATCTCAAGTTAAATCTTGTTTTGGTTAGTCAGTTATGTGAATCTTGTTACCTGATTTCTTTTTCTTCTACTACTTGTTGTGTTATGGATCCGAGATCTCAAAAAGTAATTGGGAAAGGTCGTAAGCAGGGAGGACTTTAGGTTTTGCATGAACTCGATTTATTTTTTGTGGGAACTTTTAGTGTTGATTTATCATCCTTTCGTTTGAGTGATTTTTCATCTGAAATCTATATATGGCATGCTCGTTTAGGTCATGTTTCTCAATCTCCTTTATAATTAAATTTCAACTGGAGCTTTGGGACAAATAAAAGGTCATGATATTTCTGACTGTAGCAGTTGTAAATTGGCAATATTTGTTGCTTTACCTTTTCATAAGAGTGTTACGTATTCTCTTGCTCCGTTTGAAATTGTGTATTTTTTTATGTGTAGGGACCTGCTCCTATGCCCACAAAAGGAAGATCTAGATATTATGTCTCATCCAACTGCCTGATTTTGCTTATTCATCTTATGAAAACTTCTTTTTCTTTATTCGTTACTTCTGTTTACCATTTGTTTGAGCATGCATCATATAGAGAGGCTATTCATGATCATCTATGGAAGAATGCTATGGTCGGGGAGCTTACTGCTTACATCAAACTCATGCATGGGATTTAGTCCTATTGCCTCTTGGAAAACATGCAATTGGTTGTCGTTGAGTATATAAAATTAAGACAAAAGATGATGGATCCGTTGAGCGTTATAAGGCTCGACTTGTTGCTAAAGGTTACTATCGAAAGTATGGCTTGGACTATGAAGAGACTTTTACGCCTGTTGCAAAAATGATGATTGTTCGTACTTTGATAGCAGTGGCTTATGTTCATAAGTGGAAAATATTTCAGATGGATGTTAAGAATGCGTTCTTGTATGGTGATCTTCACGTGGAAGTTTACATGACACCTCCTCCCGGTCTTCCGCATCAACCTGGTTATGTCTGCAAACTTCGTAAATCTATTTATGGTCTTTATCAATCATCTCATTGTTGGTTTAAGAAATTTTCTATTGTACTTCATTCACTTGGTTTTCTTCCTAATAATTATTATTTTGCTCTTTTTGTATGTTGTACGAGTGCTGGTCATATCTTATTGTCTTTATATGTTGATGATATGATTATTACTTGTGATGATTGTGATGGTATTGAGTCATTGAAACGTGAGTTGACTCGTTGTTTTATTTTGAAAGATTTGGGTTTGCTCCGTTACTTCTTGGGAAATGAAGTTGCTAGCTGACCAAAGGGGTATTTTTTATGTCAATCTAAGTATATTGCTGATTTGCATGACGGAGCACGTCTTATGGAGAACAAGAATGTAAAAACTCCTATAGAGATAAATGCTAGATATTCTCCTTCTCATGGACTTCCCTTAGCAAATCCGACTTTATATCGCACGATTGTTGGTAGAATTTTTTATCTCACTGTTACTCGTCCGGATATTGGACATGTTCATATAGTTAGTCAATTTGTCACTTTTCCTACTACCTACATAGGGTTATAGTTCTTCGTATTCCTAGGTATCTTCGTGGGACTCATTTTTAGAGTCTTTTTTTCTTCTAAATCATCTTTAGAGTTACGTGCTTATAGTGATGCTGATTGGGCTAGTAATCCCGAGGATCGTAAATCTACAACTGGTTTTTGTATTTTTCTTGGTGATTCTATTATTTTATGGAAGAGTAAAAAATAAGATGTTTTTTTCGAGATCGTCTTCAAAAGTTGAGTATCGTGCCATGGGTTCCACTACCTGTGAGATTCTTTGGTTATATTACTTACTTACAGATTTGGGTGTTAGTCTTCCTAGTTCCACCTCATTATATTGTGATAATTAGAGTGCAATTCATCTAACACGTAATTCGGTATTTTATGAGCGCACTAAACATATTGAGATTGATTGTCATTGATGTGCTAGAAATAAACATTTTAATTGCCAGCGCATAATTTATCATTTTAAAATTTTATGTTCGTTTCGCAAAGACTGTATTTTTTTCGCAAATCTTATTTATAATTTAGGAGAATGAGAACAATTAATTTTGAGAGGAGAGTTTTGAATTACAATTAATCAACAAATAAGAAAATTTAAAGCATTATTTAACTAAGAAATATATACACTGACGAAATCACAATCATGCGAGTACGATCTATTTACCTAAATTGATGTGATATCATTGGGCTAGAAAATTAAGCATGTGAAATATAAAATGGACTAAAGAAATGGGATAAGATTGTCGACATGGGCCTGCACTACTAGAAATAGTAGATACGACATCGGTGCTTAGACATCGACATGTAATGAAACCGATGTTAAAATCTTATTTAATATCGGTTTAGAAAAAAAAGATGTTGAATACAAATACTAATGTCGGTTACACATAGTAGGTGTTGTCTATGTTCAAAAAATAAAAAGGCCATATATATGCTTTTAACTTTGACATCGGCTGATTTTGTTAACCGTTGTCTATGGCCATTTTTACAAAAATAAAAATTAACTTGTCTTTTCCCCCGGTATCAGTACACTTTCCCCCTTTGATTTTAACAAATTATTCACTTTATCCTTATTTCCCCCTTTTCCAAAATAACTCTCCCGCGACCCTCTTCTCTCCTACGACCCTCATCTCTCTCGTTTCTCTCGTCTCTCTCACCTCTCATATCTCTTTCATCTCTCCCCTCTTTCTCTCTTACCGTCTTCTCGCCTCTCATCTCATCTCTCATCTTCTCGCCGTCTCTTTCTCTCTTTTCGCCTAAACCCTAATTTCATCCCCAATTCAAATTCAAGCTTTGAAGCTTCAAATTGAGCTTCAAACCACTAAGATTATAAATTAGTAGAAGCTTTGGAGCATCCGGCGGTTCACAAATTTTAGGCTTTGGAACTTTGAGGTTTTGGAGCATCTGGAGGTTCACATTTTGGAGGTTTGGAACTTTGAGGTATATTCTTCTATCTTCCTCTTTTGTGCATGTATATAAGAAATATTTTTTGGGGGTTTTATGTTCGGTTTTTTGTGGGGTTTTTTAGAGTTTTCGGTGGGATTATATACTTGGACAAGACGGTTTTGGAACTGTTTATAAGGGAAATATTGATGAGAATCTTAGAGTTGGTTTGAAATATCTTCTGGTTGCGGTTAAAGTTCTTAATAAGGAAGGGCTCCAGGTTCATCTTGAGTGGCTTATGAGTCTTCAAATTCATATTACTTGTGGTAAGTCTGACTATTATGTATTGTAATGTAATTGACTTTTTGTTGTTTTATATACTGTGAATTTTCTAGGTTAGCTAAAGCATCCGAATCTTGTCATGTTGTTTGGTTATTGCTGCGAGGATGATCATAGGTTACCAGTTGTTTACTGGTGTTGTTCATCCTGTGTATGATATTGTATATTGGAGCTTAATTAGTAAATGTGGAGTCCACTTATCAATATTGTGAAATCCCATTACTTGACTTTTGGTCCCTGGCACGTTATCAGGTTAAGGTGAATTTGTTTGCCGTATGCTTGTTGGAATATATAGGAGCTTCTATGCAATTCATTTTGTTTCTTGTAGTACATAATTCAAGAACATATCCTAAACTTATATTTATTAAAACAAGTGAACATCAATCGAAATGGAAGAGACGGTAAGCTGATTTAGTTTATTTTCTATTATTTTGGATATGAATATAAGAAATTTATATGTGCTATATTTTCTATTTAAATACCAGGCACAAAGCTTCCACTGCAGCTGGGAACCATGGGATACCTGTTGTAGTAGATGGACACCACTTTGGCAATGCCAGTGGGATGGCTCCTCGCTCACAGTAAGCTATCTATACTCGTTTTGTTTTCTTTTTTCTGTCTCTTCCTATAATATGTCAGAGTTTAGGCATTCCTTCCCTGTATTTTGTGCTAGTCAAGTCATCATACTTGTCATAATTACTCTAACTATTTTTTCCCATCTGCTAGTTTAATGTTTATATATTCTTTATTTTTTATTTAGCTGGTAAATCCTTTGATGTTACTTGTACTCTAGATTTCATAATTCATAACCAATTTCGTATAGTGTTTAAATAAATAATAGCAAAAGATAGTTGATCCTGCAATTGTTTCGTAATTTGAAGTACAAGTGCAAAGCTTAGAGCTTCTACTCTTTTGTTTGTAAAGTTTAATATTTTGGGGGTGTGTAGGTGAGCTAAAAATTGGATCGTTTGAACTTCTCGTTTTGCATTATTTTGTAACTTATTTATGAGCCTGTAGATGTACGGAAAAAACATATGATAGACGCTTATACTAATGTTTGGTTTTGTAGAATATGCATCAAAGATATCCAGCTAAAAATCTTTGTCGGTTTCTCAAAGCAAGGAATGGGAATATCTCAAAAGCCCATAAAATGGTCAGCCGCAATTTATTAGTTGAAACAATATACCCTACTTATTAAATTTGTCATTTTTCTTTAGTATATTGCTTTTTGCTAACTTTTGAACTTTTCTGATTTTCGACTGTTTAGAATGGAGGATACAAAATGAGATCGACGATATATTGGCGATACGTTTATATTGTAAAAGTGAATATTTTGATCATTGCTGGTACTTGCACCTAGTAATTGGCATATAGGAACATGGACACAACTTCAATTAAATCATATACTGGACTTTTTACTGGGGTTGGTATCTTTGTCATGGATATGCTTCACTACCGGAAGCAAACAATTTATATTCGAAGCTAACCAATTTTTTTCTGGATTGATTTGTATACACTCTAGATGTTAATTGCCCTATGCAAATTTAGTCTCTTACTTCTGTAAAGTTTCTAGGAAAATTCCCAAAATGTAACTATTTGTAACAAAATTTATAAGATAAGTTTGTTAGACTAGCTGATATTGGATAACCTGCTTGCTAACTTACACTGTTATTTTCATGCAGGATAGTGTATCATTCTATTGAGAATTCTATTTAGCAAGGCAGCTTCCCCGATGAGTAAAGAATTAGTTTGCGAGGCTATTATATTTCTAGTCCTTAAATATGGCTTATAAGGTCCAAACCTCTTATTAAATATTTATCAAATAGACAAGTATCAAGAAGAGGGTTGGAATATTGATGTAATATCCGGGACATAGCGTGTAATTATTTTTATCAGTAAATGAATATTATGTGATTATTATGTTAATTTTGGTGAATTATCTGAAGGTTGATAATAATGTTTGGATGTGTATGTATGAAAAGATAAGGGTATGTTAATTTATTTATGTCCATAATAAAATATAGATAATTGTGATATTTTTCTGATAATTTTTGGAGTGTTATATGATTTTATATTAATTTATGAATTTATTAATTATTTTCTAAATAATTACAAAACTATATTATAAAGTCAGGAATCGTCCAACTTCAATCGTCTTTATGTTTTTACAACCCGAAACTCTTCCAAAAACTCCTTCCTAACTTAATCTGGTAATTCCGGACATTTTCCGTATTTTGACTTTTTCGATCCGGATTACAGTTTGATCCGTGCGCGTCCCGTCACAAGATTTTCGATACTATAATCATTTCGGTGAATCAACTAAACCCGTATTCTCGAAAGACGAGATATTATTACATTATTTTCGTATAGAGTGTTTTATAAAAAGCCCGGTTTGAATAATTATCCCATACGGGTATCAAATCAGATCATTTTTGGAGTTACATAGCGGCTAAGTAACTAATTTATCGATCCAAGACGAACTAATATTCCATAAATATATATAGCTCTTTTATTATTTTATTTTATTCGTGTAATCATAATCGATCAGTAAAAATATAGTAAATCCACAGAAAAATCCTAAAAACCTTGTGTTCGTCACAATCAAACCCATAAACGAAGGCGTTATCGAACATGCTTGCTTGAAAAAACTCTTTCGGAATCCACCATCTATTCAAGTGCAGAAATCAAGGTATTTTTCTCACTTTATTGTTTTAATTCGAATTATATATGGATTAAATTAGGAATTTTTGTTCTTGATGTTTCTCATATGATTTGATGGCATAATTATATAGATCTTTTCTTCCTCGTTATTTTGGTATATTATATGTCAAAAATAGAGTTTTATAATATATAGAAATTGATGTTTGATTCCCGGATTTTAAAATTAGGATTTTAAAGGTTTGAATGTTCTAAATCAAATTTGGGGTTTTATTATTTGTTGATTCTGGACAAATTTGGAGAGTACCAATATACAGATCGTGTCAAGATGAAACAATTCATGTACTTAGTTTTATTTTGGAATTACGGAATCGACTTCGCCGGATATTCGAAGTTCTCCGGAACCATAAATTTTCGGTCGAAAATTCGGCCAACTGAAGTGTTAATCGAAGGATATAAAACGACGACGAGGTTCCTGGTACCTAGAGCTTCTAATATGCAACTTTTGAATGAATTCTGGACGGGAAGTGAAGCTTGGGGTCGGCCGGCAATGGTTGCCGCCGGCGACCGAGGAAGAAGGTGGCAAAATTTCAATTTTGCCACGGAACTTTCTCCCTTTTTACAAAAATAGAACCATGTTTTAAAAATTTATAAAAAATGGAATTCTGTTTTAAATTATTTTAAAAATGATATTTTTATTATTTTAAAAATCATAAAAATGGTTATTTAATTATTTTAAATCCAGAAAATTGTTTTAATTATTTATTTATTTAAAATAAATCTGAATTATTTTATTAAATAATTTTAATTAGTTTTTAATTATTTTAATTAATCTATTAATCTAATATTAATTGATTAATTAATTTAATTAATTAATAATTAATTTTAATTGATTTGATAATTAGATTTAATTATTTATTTTGATTTAAAAATTCTGAAAATTAATTTCGAGCTTTAAAATATTATCTTAAATTATTTTCAAGGATCAATAATTATTATAAAATTATTTTAAAGCCAGATTCGAGTATTTGAACCCTGTTATTTAATTATGAATTGATTCAGAGACCCATTTTAATTTCGAAAAATGTTCAAAAATTCATTATAAATACCTGGAAAATCATTTTGACCCCGAATCTTTCTTGAAAAATTATTTTGATCGAATATCTTGCATGCTATGTGCTACGTGCTATCTGATTGATGTGTTATATGCCTATGTGGTTATTGTTTGACAGTTTTACTATAACTTTCAATTTATAAATCAGATTTGGGTAAAACGAAGGGTAGATAAAAGCTTATGACGTCTATGTGACGATTAGAATGATATGAGATTGAGTATTGATATACACTTGTAATCCCTAGCAGAGTAAGCGAGGCATAGTAAAGAGTGTCAGTGATCAGTAAATAGAACTAAAGTGTAGAAAAAGGAAAGTAAGTGATCGATGAATAGAAGCAGGGCATAAAAAAAGAAGGAAATTGATGAAAAAGTAAAAGTGTTAGATAGGTACAAGTAAAGTTGGAAATCATTGGTGATAAGGCAAGTACTTCTCAACTTTTCCTCAAGATATATTGCAAATATTTTCGAACTTTCTCATAACATGTTGCTATTATTCGAAATAACTCTTGTTTTATATTACAAGCGCTTTAAACTATTCAACCTTGAACCCTGATTCTTATTGATCTTGAGTCATTAGCCTTATTCATCATAAACCATTGGTTGTTGAATTCTTAGATACGAGCGAGACACATACAATAAAACTCCACAAATACATATCTACCACATACTGATTTCTGATATTGAATTTCCTGACATACCAACCCATATTCGTTGTTTAACAGAAGACCAATCCCTGGAACCCTTGAACCCTTGATCTTCTACTTTCTGATTCTTGCCTTTATTGAAAGCCAATCTTTTTGAATTCCTTGTTATACCTTCATGGTATTGTGAATCACCCTATGCTTCAAGAAAAATGTTATTTATGATTCAGCTTATTGAATTACATTGGTTATCATATCAAATTGTTTTAGAATTGGATGGTTTTATAAATGTGGACAAGCTTCGTGGTCGGACCAGATTCGTGGTCATAATAGGCCAATGCGTGTCCTGGATCCAGTAGATAGAGCAAAGTTGGGAGCCTTGCTTAGGATTAGTGCGTGACTGATCAGCGGCCTAACCTTATTTTTCTTAAAATGAAAAGTGAATATCCAATTCTAATCATTGCTTATTCAGAAACTTGATTCTTCTGAAACATTTCAATTGGTTATTGTTTAACCTCAGATATTGCTATTATGACTTGCTGAGCTAGTTAGCTCACTCTTGCAAACCTTTTTATATTTTCAACAGTTGAAAAAGGAAATTGTTGGTAGCGAGGATTCCCAGTCCAGTGTGCGAGCTAGGATTTCAGGTTAAGTTGGATCAAGCTAGCAGGAGCTTTATATTGTAGATGAGTTATGCAAGATTGTAAGAACGATATCATTAGCAATTGTAAGTTGAACTAGTTGAGATTTAATACGATGTAATAAAAGTAAAGGTTATGTCTTATTTTCATACTTTAGCCTGTTACAATCCGTGGTTGTGTAAAAAAGGGTCAATGCATATAATATTTTATATACAGGTTTATATATATTGTGGTGTGTGTGCTGTGAGCCCCAAACTTCTGATCCGGGTTTGGAGGGCGTTACAATTGAAATAGACTTGAAATGTATGTCTGAATTGAGCTTGTTGGAATATTGAATGTTAAGAAATTTGGTACCAATGTAGCTTTATATTTTTGTTGGATGTTTTTGATTGGGATGTTGCATTATTTGGTATTTTTTTGGTTGTAAATGAAACAAGATGGCATGCAATTTACAACAAATTAACATCATAATGGTAAATGTAAATCGATGTAAAAAACGTACAAAAGACATCAGGTAAAGCAATATTAAACAAAAGAGAACTAAAAAATCAGATTTGAAATAGTCATTTGACATCAGTTCACTGGAAATTAGTGTGACAACACTAACATTAATTGTGAAAAGTAATTATTTAATAACATTAAACCTACGGAACAGTAATGAAAACATAACATGGACATGGCCTAGATTTAAGAGATGGGCTAGCATTAAATACAAATATGGGCCTAACTTTTGACTCATTAGAATTTAGGCTAATAAAATCTAACATGGTAAAAAATAAAATCAACTAAATAAATGATGAAAACGGAAGAGGAGAGGTTGACCATACAAGGAGCAAAACTATTGTATTTGATAGCACCCCGAGACTAAAATACTTGCAATCATAAAGAATAAATTGAGTCAAACAGGTAAGTTACTAACTTAGACAAGAGTAAATAAAATAAAATAAAAAAGCGGAGCATAATTCCAACATAAATTAACTTTATATCTGAGTCGCACCAATATTTGTAAGTACTTCCGGAAAACATGACTTTACCGGAAAACACAGCCAATAAATAGAAAATTTTTAACTTATCAATCGCACAAATAAAATGAAAATTTAAATGGGGCTCAAAGAAAGATACCAAAAGAAAGATTCAAGAACAATAAGCTAAATGACTCCTTTCAATCCACAAGTAATGTTCATTTTCTTGTAGTTAGTGAAAGATTTCATAGACAAAATATAAATTGGAGAACAAGATGTAAATAAAAAAAAAGTTGAAAGCTTGAATTGATATATTAAAGGGTTCTTATAAAAATTTTGAGCTACTACAAAGGAAATGAAAACTAGATCTAGAAATTGAAAAGAGAGGGTAATGCTAAATTTAGGATAAACTAAGATTAAACTAGAGTATTGAATATAGGGGGAAGGGGGTATTTATAGCTAAAAAATAAAGTTTAGAGTAGAGTTGGGTGAATCTTGGCCATCCAAGTGAGAGGTGTGATTTGATAATCTTGACCCTTGATTTCCACTAACTCTTTCTTTTTCCTTTTTTCTCCAAGTTGCTTGGTGACATTATATTTCTTCCATTTTTGCCCTTTTCTCCTATTTTCTTCATATTTCTCATTTTTCCAAATATCTACAAAATGATGAGAATGTAACAAATTAATTTATTTAAAATATGAAAGCAAACAATAAATAGGTTTAAAATTATGCAAAAATATGTGATTATCAAATGCCCCCATACATATCTTTTGCTCGTCCTCGAGTAAAATCAAATAAATGCTAACAAAGAAAAATCTTATGCTCCTTTTCGTAGGCGTGACGGGAAATTTTAGGTTTACCAACCCGTTAAACACATAGACGATCTCCATAGGAGGAGTGCTGTCTCTTAAGGGTATACAGAAGATATACCCAAAAAATCTTTGAGACAGTTTAATAAGCATCTATCTCAATTTTATTGTAATGTTCATTGGCGTTCACAAAAAGATTTTATAAATAAAATTCATGCCTTAAAGACTCTTTAAATAATAGCTAAGATGTTGGTGACTCAAATCTACCTATGGCGACTTAGAATTTTTACAAAAGATCCCAAGGTGTGTAGTGAACTTAAGGACTTTGATGGATTTAACTGTCTAAGAACATTTTCTCTTTTTCAACTAATATTGAACTGACCCATTCTCTATCAAAACAAGTATCTAGCCAAATTTCACAAAATTATTCTCATTTTTTTCTTTTTTTTCATTTGACTTTATGATGTCTGTTTTCTTAGGCTTTCTATGTTACCCATGTAGCCAGCTTTAGCTTAGAGACTCCCAAAGCAGAGGTTTTAGGGCACTAAGTTTTGAAATTCCCCGACGAACTTAATAACTCGAGTAACAAAGGCCATAAAACAAGACTAGTCAATTCTACTTGTGCCCATTATCTAAAGATTTTTATTTATAAGAACAATGGGTATTGAAGTAGTTTATTCATCAATTTTTTTAATTTTTTTTTGAATTTTTCTATTTTTTCTTTTCGCAAAAAATTGACTCGACGTTGTTTCAACATGTGAGTTCTCTCTAATGTACCGAATAACATTCCTAGATAATCTCTCCAACTAAGGTCTTGTGCCAAAAGTGCCATCTTGAAATCTAGAGTAAAAATCGTTCAACACAAGTTTCAGAATGATACCTTACTCAACTACTTTTAAATAATCAAAAAGGCACTATATGTATAAGTTTTTGAAAACATGTTAACACCAACTACTATTAAAGTTCAAGAGAGAGTAAGACAACTTAGCTAAAAATGTCTCTATTTTTTGAATTTTTTGATTTTTTCAATTTTTTTCAATTTTCTGTTTTTTAATAATTAAACTAAACCCCTCCCCTATACCTAAATCATGCATTGTCCTCAATGTATGCAAAAGAGATAAGTAAGCAAGGAGAAAGATGAGCATATACCTAATAAGGGATGAAGAGAGTTAAAACTACCTACTGAAATAGATTTACTTGATCATGGGTCAATGACGTTGATGACCTCTTCCTCGGAATTGACTGGAAACTCAAAAAGTGGTTTGAGACGATGTCCAATGACTTTGAATATTTCACCATTTATAAGATTTTCAATAGCACAATTTAAGGTCCCTCCCATCTAGATCTCAATTTTCCGAGAAATAAATGTAGCCTAGAATTGTACAAAAGAACCTTTTGACTGTGAGAAAAGGATTTTCTCAAAATTTATTTATCATGAAAAACTTTGGTTCTTTCTTTATAAATTTTAGCATTTTCATAAGCATCATTTCTCATTTCCTCCAACTCGGATAATTGCAACTTCCTATGACTATCGACAGTGGGTAAATCAAAATTCAACTCCCTAATGGCCCACAAGGCTCGATGTTCATGTTCAACCGGCAAATGACAGGCTTCACCAAACACAAGCCGATACGGAAACATACCCAAGATAGTTTTAAATGCGATTCTATACGCCCATACAGTAACTATCAACTTAGTTGACCAATCCTTCCTATTTGAGTTGAGAGTCTTTTCTAAAATCTATTTGATAATTAGAATCGGATTCATTGGCATCATATTACGTCTTGTGATCTTTTCTAATTGTTGACACCCACTACAAGTAGCACGGAACAAACTAGGCCAATAGAAACCACTTTGGTAATGATAGCTCTATGTGTCTTTCACCATTATTCATAGTTTTAATTCTATTTAACCTCGTTGAGATTGACAATCGTTCGCCTCCTTCACTGTGATTCATTTTATTCTGCGAAGCTGTTCGCACACATAAGGTGAGGGCTTATGAGCTTTAAGGAGAAAGTTCAGTACTGGATTCGAATTCAATATCCATTGCATTTCGAGTACTCTCTTTTTTATCATTTCTTCATTACGTCTTTTTGTCACTATAACTCATATATGCACGCACTTTATATTTGATTTTTTTCACAAATTGTGTAACAATCCTATAATTATTGTGTTTCCTTGGTTGTTTGAGTGATAGGTTTATGGAGAATCAAAATGTGAACAACGCGATTAACACGACGGTTGATCCCAACGCACAAGTTGTAGTACCTGATGGGGATAAGCAATATACGCCTAACCCTAACGCACAGAATATATTATCTGATATGGATCAGATGCATATTATACATGTACCTTCGGGGAATGTTCTTATGGGACACACTATCGTTGAATAGTTTAGTGTGCTATTTAGACAGACAATGACATGATTCTTTTCTCTGATAGTACATGCGATGTCTATTTTTACCACAACATATATGGCATGTTTGTAACACAAAAATAGTGTTGTTGAAGGCAAAAAAGTGTTGTTGTAATTAAAAAAAAGGCTATGGTAACACTTTTTCGAAATACCAGTTCGTAAATAATGTGGGCGCTACCATAGGGGTTTATGATTATACTTTTGAGTTTTAATTTACATTAATAAAAGTATATAATCATAAAGGGTCTAATAACTACACTTTCCCATTTTTTGTAATATCAGGAATATTGTAACCATAGACCCAGGTTGTGTTCTTTTAAACTAAGAAAGAAAAGAAGATTGCTTTCTTTCTTTTCTCTCCCGAAATCCCAAAAGTAGGAATAATTTTTTGGAAACAAAAATAGAGGAAACTTATTTTTCAACCTTCAGATTTTTTTTCTTTTTTTTATGATAAAATATTCAAGAAAAAACTAAAGAAATTATTTTTTTTCTACTTTTTTTCTTTTCTTTCCAAAAGATTTTTACGAACACAATGTTATAGTCACACCACTATAATTGTTGTTACATCGTATTTGTGTTACCAAGAGGCCTATGGTACCTCCATTTACATCTACTAAAACACCAAACAGTACACCAAAATTGCTCATGTGTTACTTTTTTTAATGTAGCAATAGGATAAAAAAGTGTTATATTAAGCTTGTTTTTGAAAAATAGAACAAAACAAAATGTTGCACATGCGGGGATTAGATTTGATCCATAGTGCATTATTTTTTTACCATCAACTACAACAGCAAATACCAATGTATTTAGGAAAACTACAACACAATAAGCCTATTATATAAAATCAAATAGTGTTGCATAAACACTAAACAAACACATCAGCCGTGAGTCTTGGAATGCCACATCATCCGTAGGTCCCACAACAAACCACGTTAGACTCGGGGTCACCCACCCCCATATAGGACTTCATACGTTAGGACTTCACACGTAAGCATCTGGGTCCCATAACTGCCACGTCATTAGTATGGGCCCACAGATGGGTTCCATATATATTCGGCATAATAGAATGACATGGCAGGTATGGGGCCCACGTTGTGTCATGTCATCGGCGGGTCCCACATCAGTGCCACATAAGTAATGGGCCCACAACTTCGACATTATATGTGGGACCCTGAAAACCACATCAGCAGTGACTCTCACATTGGCACCTCATCAATCACCCCATAGTCTCATGCAAACACTAAAATTCTAGTTGAGGCAACATCATATATTATGTAATACAATAATACTTTTGCAAATTCAATATTAAAAATTATAAATGCAACACTTTTAATAAAAAAAATACAATAATGGAATTAACCCATGCATTTACAAAAAAAGCCTTAAGTTTGTATTAATAACTCACTTAACTTTATATAATAGTTAACTTTTTGATCGTTAAACTCTTTAAGAAAATAGTTGCACGACACCAAAGCCGATTTGTGATTAAATGCTAGACTTTTAATATTTCGAATTCATGGTGCCACTTTTAATTCAAAATTAATTTGAAATATAAGATATCATATTTTAATTATATAATTATAAAAACAATTATTTATAACTATTTTTTTGTAATTGTTAAAATTAACTTTAAGATTTTTTTAATAAATATGGGTTGCATAGGAATATTTGTGATGGATGTATTATATAGATTTTGCTAGTACCCGTCAAATATAACTTATCTTTTTAATAAAGTTAAATATCCTCTTTAACTATCACGTAATTTTAGAAAATTGTTTAAAATTCTTACTGAATAATCAGTTACCAGAATAATCTTGTTTGAAATTGTTATTGAATATTGAGTTACAAGAATAATCTATAAAATCTTATTAAATCTGCCATGTGTATGGATGTTTGCAAATGAAACTGCCCCCTTAGGTTTCCCATATTTTATATTTCCTACCCTTGGTTAGCCTACAACATTAATACATATTTGATTAATTAGGTGCACTGAAAATTATATTAAACATGACATCAGTACTTTCTAGAACCTTCATAAAGGATTTTTACTTATTGGGATTTTGACTCGTTTAAGATATCGTCTTTAATTATCACATAAATTTATATAATTGTTAAATTTGAATCAAATATTCATTTAATATAATAATGTTAAAAATCTTAGGAAATCGAAAATAAATATATAAATTTGCAAGTGAAACATTTCTGGTCAATCTATAAATTATTTACAACATATCCTCAATTTTCATCCACTACAAAACTCAAAACCACCCGGTATTTCTTGTCATCAAATTATAAAGAGATAGAACTTTATATAAACAAAGATGTATATATCTTTGCTCAGATGAAAACAAAATGGCTTTTTATAAATTATGTATAGTGTTTATAAATAAGGAAAAAAACACTTTTTATGTTTGTCTCCATTTGATCAAAATATTTTTACTTGATCACAAGGATTTCTAAAATCTTAATGGCATTTTCTTTTTCTTTTTTATAGGAACTCTTCATTTACTTGAAATTTTCTAAACAATGAAGAAAATGGTCCAATACTCTCTTAACCTTGCTTATATTAAAGAGTAATTACTTCTCAATTTTTTTTAATGTTGAGTATATACATATAGAATGACTTAATATACATTTATTACTATTACATAAGTTTCTTCTTTGTGGTTTTCTAGTCTTTACTACACATCTATATTGTGACTTTATTGGCATATAATACTATTTTTTTTATCAAAATGTATATGGACAGATTTTCAAAATTCTTAGTATATGTATATAAATACATATCAACTTTAGCGGTGATCATATTTTTTAATTACTTATATGTGTTTGTTTAATGTTTAACAATATAGGTCCCATTATCGAGGTTACAACAATATCAGATGAAATTTCAATTTCTACAACAAGGAAGGAGAGAGGTATATAATATGCCCTCTAGGCTCTTGGAGATCATGATGAACAAGCATTAATCTAGAAAACATGGTGAAAAGAAAAAGAAATTAAGCTATACTAGGTATTATGTGAAGTATGTTGTTAGAGCATTTGTTTTTATATGTTTATAGGATTTTATTCTCATGTTTATAGTAATTTATAAATAATTAAATATTACTAACTAGAGTTTAATACTTTATGACAGGAAATAAAGATTTTCTAAAGTGAGAAGGAATGAGAAAATTCGGATTTATTGCGGTACATGCAAATACAACAATGCGTCACCCATAACTCAAGTTCTAAAATATTACTTCCATTTTCTTGAAAATCATTAAAACTCTTTATTTTATTAGTTTTTAGAGATATTTTAGAGAAGAATCGTAATATATTGTATTATAGAATAGAATATAATTAGATAGTCGTACTCTTGAGGGGCACTTGGAGAATATAAAAAGTAGGGAAGAGATTCGTCCGGATTTCGAAGTAAATTATAAAGTTGTATTTTTTATGCTTGAACTCCTATGCTCATTGTTTACAATGTTAATGTATGTTTGTTTTATCATCTCATGACTAGTTAACCGTTTATCCAAGGGTAATGTAATTTTTAGGCTTGTTGTGTTTGTTTAGTTGTAATATGTTTTTATTATGATGGCCGATGTGTCATTGAGAGCTTAACCCAATCAAGGGAATCACAAATATTTTGATTGTACTTGTAAAATAACGAATCATGAGTCGTGAACCTTTAGTTGTGTGCATAGGAATTATAACGGTAACATCCCACATTGGTAGATATAAAAGCACTAGGTTATGTCTGGTATATATTCGACCCCGGCTTTGATGTTAAAAATGGTATTAGAGCTCTACCATCCGCAATTGCAGAGGCATTGCCCACGTTCCGTATGTGTATGCGCGTAAAAAGAAGAATTTAGCCTCATCTAAAAAAAGGTGGTATTTGTAACATCCTTTATAGATTCAAGTAAAAAAACTAATGTGTACCAAATTGATAACTTTTTCGGACTAGCCTAGGTGGAGTGTCGAGTGTGGTATGCATTGAGTTGTCGATTTGGATGTTAGAAAAGGAGAAGAATTGTAATTTTTATAAATGATTTGAAGTTATGAAGTTTTCTTTTTATTTAAAATTAAATCTAATGCAAGTGATTGAATGTGAGTATCAATATACGGTTGAATTAAATATGTGTATCTTTTAATTTTAATGCACTTAATTAGTGTTAGGTCAAATATTTATTTATATTGTGAGTAAATTTGGCTTTAATTTTTCAGCGTAAATTAATACTTTATTACCTATTTTTCTTGAACTCTTTACTTTACTTTACATGTATATGCTAGTTTGCTCCCTTATCTTTATATAGGATTGACAAAAAAAAATTTACACTAGCCTCACTAGGTTTAGAATATCCTGGGAACCGGTTCAATCATAGTCTATAGCCTATTACCTTAATGTAGCATATAACATATGTGATGTATGGTTGAATTTTACTACTTATTATCATATTATTATTATTATTATTATTATTATTATTATATTTAGTTTTTATTATAAAAGGTAATTATGAAACAAAATAAATAAGTTTTTGAAATTATGATATTATTTTTAATATAAATTATTTTATATTATTTTGTTCAAATTTATTTCATAATTTATCCAAATATGTTTTTGATATAACTAAATGGCGAATAAAGTAGATTTTCAATAGCTAGTGATGTGACAACTAGGTGCAAGTATGCTGAGTGTGGGAACTTTGGGTGGACTAATGGATGTATAGTTGTCTATATAACATTTTTTAAATTAATTATATATATTTTTAGTCTGCACCATGAACTAAAAGTGATTTTTGCTGAAAAGGAGGGACATACATTGAGTCATCGTACTTTGTAGCCTAGAATTTTATTTTTATTTTTTAATGTAAAGGGTAGTTTTTTTGGAAAATGTTCACCAATCAACCAAATACAACTATATTTTGCTTATAATAGTATAGTATAATATATATAGATTGATATTAGTTTTTTAAATATATTTTTTAATTTTTTTGATTGATTAATTATATTTTTATATTATAATTTGAATTACTAAAATTAATTTTGAACGTGTTTAGTTTCCAACAAAAAAGATAAGAAAGAGTACGAGTGCAATTAGATATTAAGTTGGATAACAATTCATACAATTTGTAGTTATATTAGATACTTGATTTTTTTTAAACTTTATTTTGGAAGGTGTTAGTGTACTTTTTACGAAGGTGTTAACCAATCGATCAAACGAAATCATGTTTCGCTTATAATGGTATATTATGAATTTTGGGAGACGAATTAGTAGAATTTTTTTTAACACAGAAAAACACAAATTAGACATTCATCTGATTGAAAACTCTAATTTTATAATTTTTTTATCTCATATTTATTGTTCAATTTTTATTTGTTTAATAGATTAAGAAGTTTATAATCACACAAAACACAAAACTATTTCTCCACACACTTCTGTTAGATGTAAAAAAATTGAAATTGGTGTTGATGTACTCTAAAGCATATATCTAATATATGCATGAACTTGGTTGTGTCCATAGTTGGTTATATTTTAAATAAAAAAAATCTGCCATAGGTATTCTTTAATCGTTAAATATAAGGTGTCATCATCACACGTGTTAGTACACATATTATGACAAACGTGGTCAAATTCTCAATCTTTTTCGAAAATCATGTCGAATAAGCTCAAGCCTACCATTCCAAATGTAACCAATTTGTGCAACGACTAGCCGCCACAAGTTCCCAAAATATCATGATTTGCTGGTGCCTGGTGCACATAATAGTAGTACTTTTCCTTCTAAACTCAACCGAAGTTCCAATTCTTATCGATGTTGGACCGGGGTATTACAAACTCCCCCTCTTAAACACTTGACGTTCCCATCAGGCCAAACAAACAGCCCATAGGTCCATAAATAGCCCATAGGTCCAAGTCGTACCTCTCTAGCCATTGTGGCCACCTTCGTATCTCTATCCATTGTAGGATAATACAACCAGCCTCCTACAACTTTATGCATCAAAATTTCGAGAGCGTATGTGAAAACCCAAATTTCGAGTCTTTTTCAAGTACCATGTCAAGTTATGATTCCGAGTTCAAAATTAGTCCAAGCCTAGTGTACCAAATGCATACAACTTGAGTAACGACTAGTCCACCACATGCCCCAACACATCATAATTTGTTGGTACATATGATAGTAGTATTTTTCCTTATAAACTGAACATAAGTTTCAATTCTTATCCAGGTTGACTAGGGCGTTACACATATATATTAAAGTGTGAAGAAATTAGATTAGACATCATTTGTATATGAAAAAAGTTTGAACATTCCTCTTCTTATATACTCCATTTCTATTTCTATACATACACGATTAATAAAATAGTTTTATGCTAGCTAGTTAAGTCTAAACTTGAAAAAGAAGAGGATGCTTGTGTTTTTGTATATAATAAAATGTTAATATATATACATGTCTATGTGTTTATTTTGGTTCTAAATTACATAATTCTAAGTCTATTGGTGATAAATTTAGTGATTCTAGCTCTGCTATTTATAGAGGAGCATTAATTCAAAGCAATGATTGAGAAACTAGTGAACCACACATTAAGGTTTTGGAATATGGAATTGTGTAGCTACAAAGAGCAGACTACCTTTTTGTCAACAATTTCTAATATATATCTCAACATAAAAAATCTTTTCTGCCAATTTCCCATGTTTTTTTATGTATGGAAAACATGTATAGGATTCAGGTTTATACTAGAAAATGATTATTTAAATCATGTCACACATCATTGCAGAAAATAAAATTAGGCTCTTGAAAATTTTCTTTCGTGATAAATCTAAATTAATGAATTTGGGTCTTTTACCGTATTTTATAATTACCAAAAATGGTAGAAAACTTAGTTTCATTTTGGAACAATAATTAATGCATAGTAAATACTTAAGAGTTCAAATTTTTATATTACTTCGCAAAATTGTAAAGATGTAATTAAAATTAATTTTACGGAATATGTCAAAAATAGTCATGTTTTTAACTTATTTATCAAAATACTATTAATGTTGTATACGTGGGTGTAGAGAAAGTTTTTTCAAATTGCATACACGTTGCAAAAATTGCAGAGGAGGTTACTTGAAGTTGCATATCACGGTGCAAATGTTTATTTTCTCCAATACGCGTATTTTTCAAAAACCGTGTTAATTTTAATAGTTATATATAAATACATATATTTATGTACATATTGAAAAAATAAATTAATCTATTTTAACTATATTTACGATGTACATTAAAATGTGTATACAAGTTGAACAACTAATAGTAACATGTTGTGTATATATTCTTTCTTAATATGATTTGTTTTTAAATAAAATTAGAGTGCAATCTAATTCCAAAAAGAAAATAACATGATTCATGATAGATTAAAAGGGATGAGTGTTGTTACCATATTTCTTACTTTTATTTCTAAATACATTTATAGATGCCTTTCAGTTTTTCTTTGTCTTGGAAATTTTATCATCTAAGTAAGTACATTTAGTTCAGAGAGGTTTTGAACAAAGATAATATCAAAATAATTATGTGGGTTTTTTATGGTTTTGAAATAATAATCCTTTAACAACTTAAAAATGAGTATGTGTGTTTTCATAGTTTTATATCAAAATCTTATCCTCACTTGTCATAACTTCAGAAACAAACATACACCTGGTGTTTAACATTTCAGATGTAAAAAATTTAGGTGATGGTTTGATGGTCCAAGTAGATACTGTAATTTGAGTGTTATTATAGTAGACACTTTAATTTGAGTGTTATTATAGTCTATACATGTTAATGATTTTGATATATTTTCAACTATCATGCATAAAATCATGTGTTATAGGAATTTGGTGTAACATATCACAACCTAATAAATCACTATGCATATATATATGAGCTTTTATAGAATATTTAAGAATATGTGTAACTCATATAACTATAGTATCCATATCAATTAGGGTGTTAAGTGATCATTTACAATCAACGGCCACTTTGTTGTTTCTAACATATTTATTCCCCTCCATTTAGTTCGCTATTGCACCCATTATACATCTATCAAAATAATTATGGAGGGAAGATGCATTGGGTTTGTAATGTACAAAGATATGCAACACCTAAAAAGTTCACTACTAATACAAATGGCTAACAAATTAAATTGAAAATGCTAACGGATTAAGTGAAAGTGTTATAATGATAATGATTGATTTTGAAAATTATTTTGAAGAGATATCTTACTCAAACTAGTGTTGCTAGCAATCAATGCCTCTTCAACATGGATATTGATGGTCTCGGTAAAAATTTTTGAAATTTGGGTTCTAAAAAATTTCTGTCAAGTTTCTAAATCTTTTTCATCAATTTTTCCTAGTTTCTAAATAATTATAAATTTTAAGTGGACATGTTTTAACTAGAGACTAATATGGATAGTATGAGGGTGAAAAATATTAAAGATTTTGAGCAATTGATGGTTGAGGATTCAAAGAACCTGTGTAGGGCCTTATATGATCTTAAAAGTTGTTGCAAACATTCAGTAACAACATTTGAGAGAGTTTCAATAATATGATGGCAAAAATTAAGCAAAAACATCTTTGAAAATTTGTATAAATGTATGGGTAACTTGTAATGAGGTTTTTTACAATAGAACAAATGATTTTGTTGGTTGGTATTGTGGAGATTTGATTCCCAATACCAAGAGTGCTAGACCAGGGGCGCAAAAAAATAGAGGAATTTAAAGTATGATAAAAATGTTGCGGGAAAGGTTTATGAAGTTACAATCATTCATTCTTACATTTTCACAATTAATCATGAGAAAAAAGTTGTAGTTATTTGGTTCTGTATAACAAATCAGACAGTTTGGTCGAGTAAATATTTGAACCATAATAGAGTGACTTGTAATATATCCATGTTATTAATTTTATCCGGACCAAATACGGGGTCAGAGGATTTGGTCGTCACTATAAAATCTCAATCCAAATTAATTTGTTTAATCAATAACTAAATGTCAGCGGAAGATATTTATCATTTATGAGCCCAAACTAAGCCAAGATCTTTTAAGGTTACAGTTCTAGAAACAAGATATCCAAATTCCATAAATAAAATTTTCACTTCCTTTTAAAACTCTTTTCAATAAATTCCAACTCAAAACTAAACCCACTAGTATAACTTCGAAATGAAGTATACTAGGCCCAAATAATATACACAACTAAAATATAATATAATATAAACCACTTTACACAATAAAACTTATACTAGTCCGCAAACCCTGGAACAACCACATTCCAAAAGCTTATTCCTTGCTTTCTTGAATTACACAGCTAAACAATGCAAACTAATCCTCACTGGAGGTTAAATTTGAAAACAGGCAAGTATGAGCGAAAGAAATGCTCAGCAAGTTCATTATAGCATATATAAAGTCTTTTGATATAAAAACCGACATCCGCAATAGAGTAGAACATTTAAAATCATAATTGTTGAATCGAAAAATTTATTAAAGAATCGGATAACTGTTTCTCGCTGTATTCAAAACCCTTTTTGATATTTTCGAGTGAAATGCTTCAGCAATACTTTGAATCACTACAAGAAAAAAGGCTAAATTCGACCGAAAAAAATCGGTCGAATTTAACTTAATTCGATCGCGCGCGGTCGAATTTAACTAAATTCGACAGATTTTGAATCGGTTGTAATAAAAGGAGTCGAATTTAGAATTTCAGTCGTATTTAACTAAATTCGACCGGCTAATTACGACCGGATTTTTACGACCGCTTAAATTCAACTGAAGAAATTCGACCAAAGACGGTCAAATTTAATTTTTCATCTAAAATTTAAAAATCCCGCCAAAATAATTAAAAAATTTAAAAAAATTTAAAATCCCACCAAAACAATTAAAAAATTTGATGAAAATTCAAAATCCCGCTTAAATTCTTAATTCAACCGAATCTGGTCCTAATTACTTTACTAAATTTGACCAAATCCAGACGAACCCTCTCCTTAACTCGACCGAATTCTATCAATTTTAACAAACGCCAATTCAAAAAAAAACAGCAGAAACTACTGCTGCTAATTTCATTTTACAATTTGTAACTAGGTTTTGCTTAAAGTAATTTCAATAAAAAGTTACAGCACATTTTATATGCTGAAAACACAAGAAGCACCATTAAATAAAAAACCATCTCAATTCACAGAAACAAACAAACTAGACATAGCTTCTTAATCGAATTCATAGGCTCCGTCTTGCCTCTCTCTCCAGAACTTATCATTTCACCAACCATGCAATTGAATACAATATCATCTATTTAACAAAAAAAAATAGAATACACTATCATCCACAACTTGAGCAACAAAAACGATTAAAACATAAATGAAAAAACGCAATATCAACACAACAATCTCCATTGGCTCAAACAATACGATGATTACTATTATAATACACTGAAACCATCTATTTTTTCATCTAGGCATTTCACTAAACATGTTGTGTGCATTATTGGTGTTGATGAAAATTTGTATTGTGGACGATGCTACTATTGACGCTGCTATTATGTCACTGCTATTATGTCATCTTCTTCCACATTCGCCCCTGTGAACACACCTATATACACATTATTCAGACAAAAGGGGGTTACCTCGGCCCTCGGGTGCAGGTTTTATCTCGGAGGAAGGAGGGAGGGAGGCAGGAGGGAGGGAGAGACAGAGAGAGAGGCGATTAAAAAATAGAGAATCAATGAATATAAAAACTGAATCCCAGGTGTTGGAGTGTAGGCACAGGCACAGAGCAAGTTAAATAGAAATGAAAGATAGGGTTTTGAACTTTTGATTCATTGGGCTTTAAGATTGGGCCATGATTTGGACTTGAAATTTGGCCTATTTGATTTCTTTAAAAACTGAATGAGTTGATTTAGTTTTAATTATTGATTATATTAAATAAATGTTATTAGCTCAAATTGTTAAATCGGTGAGGGCATAAGATTATAAAAAGAGTTAAATTTGGGAAGCTGAATTATTTTAATTACACATAATTAGTAGATGTAATCTTAAAATAAATTAAAATTTTATTTAACTTTTGGAAAAGTATCAAATGAAATAAATTACCTTAAATTAATTAATATATATATTATTGATATAATCAAAGCTTCAGATCAAATTAATTTTATTTGGTTTTCCATTTTAACAGTCAGACATCAGTTTAACTAGTATAGCTAACTCGTGTTTTGTGTTAAATTGGTATTTTGATTTTTTTAAAATTGTTTTTCATTGATACAACCGTATGGATGTCAATTGATATATATATATATATATATATATATATATATATATATTATTGATATAACCAAAGTTTCATATCAAAATAATTTTTTTTGATTTGCCATTTTAAAAGTCAAACATCAGTTTCAGTACAACTATATCGTATTTAGTCCTGAATTAGTGTTTCGATTTTTTTAAAAATAGTTTTCATCGATCTAACCGTATGGATGTCAATAGATATATATCAGTGATATAACCAAATATTCAGATTGAAATAACTTTATTTGTTTTGCCATTTTAACAGTCAAATATCAGTTTGAGTAGTACATCTAACTAGTGTTTTGTCCTGAATTGATGTTTTGATTTTTTTAAAAATACTTTTCATTGATCCAACCGTATGGATGAAAATAGATATATATTAGTGATATAACCAAATTTTCAGATCAAAATAACTTTATTTAATTTGCCATTTTAACAGTCAAACATACACACAACTCAATAGTAAACCCTATTTTAGTGTATATTTGTTTTACATGTACGGCTAGGATTTGGTCCTGAAATGGTGTTTCGATTTTTAAAAAAAATTATTCATCGATCTAACCGTACGCATATCAATAGATATACATATTAATGATATAACCAAAGTTTCAGATTAAAATAATTTTATTTGGTTTATCATTTTAACAGTCAAACATCAGTTTGAGTAGTACAACTACCTAGTGTTTGGTCTCGAATTGGTGTTTCGATTTTTTTTAAAAAAAGTATTCATCAATCCAACCGTACAGATATCAATAGATATACATATTAATGATATAACCAAAATTTCTAATCAAAATAATTTTATCTGGTTTGCCATTTTAACAGTCAAAAATCAATTTGACTAGTACAACTAACTAGTGTTTCGATTATCAATTTGAATTTAGGGGCTAAATTCGACCAGTTTAATTTCGACCGTTTTCAATTAAAATTGATTGTAAATACGACCGTTTAAATACAACCATTTGAATTCGACTGAGGCCGGTCGAATTTAGCCGTGTCCAAAGGATTCGACCGCTTGCAGTCGAATTTAACCCCAGTCGAATTTAAATCAGTTGTATTTAACCTTGTTTTCTTGTAGTGAATCTTGACAAGAATAAAACTCGTAAAACTGTGTTTACAGAAATTTCCTAAACAACAATAACAAGAAATAATGATTATAGATTGAATTATAAACTTTACTCAAAACTGAACTCTTGACGTTAATACTTATTTTATTGTCATATCAAATTAGATATCAATACGAACTTTGATGCTCACAACATTCCATATTGAAGTCAACATCAATCATCTATACAAATACCACCTTTGATATTTAACAATAAACTAAATATCCACATAAATCAGAACTGAATCAAATCCGCAGTTCACTTTTAATCCAAAACAGAATCAGTTGATAAATCATTTATTCTATGATTATCAAAACCATAAAGAAATTTAGATATCAATTTAGATTGGAACCAATAACATTTCATGTTGTTCCCGATGATCAGTCGCGAAACAATACCGGTATCCCGCAACTATACCGTAAATATAGGTACTACCCATATCCCGAAGATATACGGTACCTATAGGGCACCAGAAAAGGCATAACTAGCCTTGAAATATATTACAGCTGGACCGATATCTCGATCACCTACGCTGTAAACAGTAACCAGTAACCATTCCAATCTTAAAAACCTTTTTATTGAAAAAGGATCCGAATCCTTTGACATCCTAAATGATTTTTATTCCCCCAATCACTTGGGGAGGAATTCATCCAACAAAATCATCTTTCTCAAAATCCAAAATATTTATAAATCCAGTAATTTGATAAGTAAAACATTTAACTATTCTGAACATAGAATAGTAGAGGGTACTTGCATAAACAGAATTATTTAATTCAGTGATATATAAAACATTTATCTATTCTGAACTGAGAATAGGAAAAGCAATACTTGCATGATAAGATTTAAAATAAATATCACTTGAACAATAAATGATGATAGGGATACTTGCCTTTGGGTTTTTAACAGTTAGTCACACTCGTAAAGACGCATCTATTATGACATTCTGTCTCAAAGCATCACTGTCCTGCTTTTCAACACTTTACTGATATGCTGCTCCTGCGATTACTAGAAACCAGATATCCAATGCCATTCCATCTTACTATTTATCCATCGTCTTGTCCCGATCAACTCGAGAGATCCGCATCTATAATTAAAATATCATACTTTAATCATCTAATCGATAATTACTCAACGAACTGCGCGTCAACACCCTATCGTCTACCGATACGATAGACATAAATATAACAGACAAATACAGGACTCTTGATCCATATACAAACATAATTCACATAGAACATAAGCACATAACTCATGTATCACATAATTCATATCATATATGACTTGGTTCCTCAAAAGGTTTGACTCAATACGTTTAAAACTGAAATCGGGTCAATAACAGTATTTGTCGATCAAAAATTAACTAAGAAATATTCGTAAAACAAGAGACCTTTCAAAACAAAAGAATTTGGGTCTCGAAAGTATTTTTAATGAAAGCGGAATATTTTTCTGAGTCCGTCCGCGTTCGTTTCGTATTAAACGGACGAACGGTCGATTTATTATGAATTTTTGAACATTTTTCGGAATTAAAACATGGTCTCCAAATTGTTTAATAATGAAATAATAGGGCTCGAACACCCGAAAATAATTTTATAATAATTATAGAGCCTGCAAAATAATTTAAAATAATATTTTAAAGCTCGAACTATATTTCGAAATTTTTAAATCAATTTAAAATAATTAAATCTAATTAAATAATGAATTAAAATTATTTAATAACTAATTAAATTAATTAATCAATTAATATTTAAATTAATTGAATAACTAAATAATTAATTATCAACTAAAATTAATTAACTAAGTAATTTGGATTTATTTTGAATTAAAATAAATTTTCAGAATTAAAAATATTGATTTTTAAAATAAAAATGAATTTTTAGAATAAAAGAAACTGAATTTTGATTTAAAATAAAATAGAAATTGCATAAACATGTTTTTGATTTTGGAATAGGAGAAAACAGGATCTAAATCGGGTCAAAGTCGGGTTTTATCCGGGTCCTCAAGAAACCGGCCGGGTCGCCAAGAATACCCGCCGGATTTCTCGAAAACCGAGAAATCGACGAGGTTTTTTGGTGACCGCGGTAAGCCCGGCGGAACTCCGTCAACACTCAGAACGCATCCAATCAACCTCGTTTCGATCGATTTCAATACCAAATCGATTCCAAATCCTGCTATGAACAAATATGCCAACCCAGAAATCAAAAACATTGCATGATTCGACTTTTCCGATCCAAAATGTCGAATTCTCCGGTGAATACATCAGAAAATCAAATTCAGCCAATACTCAACAAAAACTTACAATCCTGGTATTAAAATAATCCAGAATTCATATCCAAACTAATCACAATCTTAAAACTAACAAACAAAAACCAGGTAATCCACAAATTCAATTCAAAAATCTGATAAACTCAAGAGCTCGGTTTTTAACATATTGAACTAAAACAGCAATAAAACCGGTCCAAATAAATCATATTAATCATAATAAAGCTAACTATATCATCAGAAATAATCAAAAACTCATAAAATCAAAAGCCCCAATGCTTAAATATAAACCCTAAAATTTGACTTTATAAATTACCCATCCTTTGTTGATTTTGATGCTGAAATCAGAAAGAGGATGTTGAGAGCTTCAAAACGGATATTCATACTTGTGATTTGGACCACATAATCATTCCCAAATTTGCTTTGATCTTCAAGAACAAATCAAAACCCTAACCCTAATTCTTGAGAGAAAAATCTGATTTTCTGAAAAATAAAAATAAAAACTGATTTTTAATAATAATTATTAATAAGTAAAAAGCTATTTATAATTATAGATTATTGGTACGCATTGGATCATATTGGGTCGATAAATTTGTTGCTTAGCCGCTAAGTAACTGCAAACCAATCCGAAAATAAATTATTTAGCCGCTAAGTAACTATTAAAACGATACAATTTAGTATCAGATTTGGAAAATTATCAAAACTGGGCTTCTTATAAAATACTTTATATGAAAATAATGTAATAATATCCCGTCTTTGGATAGTACGGGTTTTGTTGATTTATCGAAATAACTATCGTATTGAAAATCTTGCGTTGGGCCGCGCACGGGTCAAACCGTAATCCGGATCGAAAAAGCCAAAACACAAAAAATGTCCGGAATCACTAGATTAGGTTAGGAAGGAGTTTTCGGAAGAGTTTCAGGTTGTAAAAACGTAAAAACAGCTGAAGTTCGACGATTCCCGGCTTTATAAAATAATTTTTACAATTATTCAGAAAATAATTAATAATTCATAAATCATTATAAAATCATATAACAATCTAAAAATTACCAGGAAAATATCAGAATTATCTATATTTTATTCTGGACATATAATAATTAAAATACTCAAAGAATATCACATATAAACACCCAAACATCAATTCCAATTATCATATAATTCACTAAAATTCACATAAAAATGACATAAACAATTCCAAATAATAATAATAATAATATTTGAAAATATGGGATATTACAATCTACCCCCCTTTTAAGGATTCCGTCCTTCGAATTAGCAGAAGAAAGCATTAAGGGTTTTCTAACCAACTTTCCATTTCCAAATAACCTCAATTTTTCATAATCTCAAACAAATCTTGTATTCCTTGTATAATAAAACTTTTACAGGAGCTTCACTGTGTACCACTGTTCTGTCTACATCCTTTGACAAATTCCTCAATAGAATCACTTTTACTGATCGCGAGAAAGAAGAACAGAGAGAAAAATAAAGAGAAAGAAAAGAAAGAGAGAGATAGATGAAGAGAGAGAAGTAAAAAACAGACCAACTTCGGTATATGCCTCTGATATTTTAATCACACTGTAATCCACTATTGCTGTTGGTAATCCCATCATATAGCCTTACTTTGACTCGACCAGGATAACTGAGCTTAACTTGATTGACATACCTTCGAATATTTGGAATGATACAATCATGGAATTTCAAAAAGAAAAGAATTTGATACCATACCGAGACCAAAATCTGAATTTGAGAAAAAGTATTATTGAAATAAAAGAATAACTGAGAGATCAATATGATCAAACGAACTTGGTATTACGTGCCCAACTAGGACACTACTAATGGTTGTTAACCTTCATATATTCACAATATACACAAGTGATGGCATCCCATCCAACTCCTATCACACAGACAGGTATACCTTGTGTCCCCTATATTTAGAGTTGTTCATCTCAGTGAGAATAAAAGAATATCAAAAGAATCCAAAATCAAAGGAATAAAACTGGAAAGATTTCATAGCTGATATTTCTGGAGAAAATGAAATCCAGAAAACAACATTTTGGAACAAAATGATTAAACGAGTGTAAGGACTATTTTAATATTATATGTCCAGAATTTTAATATGTCGTCGTAATGTCCGTTTGAATTTAGGACTATTTTAAACAAGAAATACGAACTGTAATTTTAATATTTTTAAACACCACCAGACATGAATATAAATGTCTTGTTTTTTAATTTGCAACCATATAAAGATTGCTTCGAGACGACTTACGGTTTAGGAGAAAAGTCTGTTTTAGAGAGCGTATGCGATGAAACCAAAACTGCTACATTGAACTGATTTTGAGAGTCTAAATAAAGCCTTCAAATATTATTTAAATTACGAAACTTGGTCAGTAACTGACTTATGCAGTGAGAAATCCCTCTATAAAATTTAGATAAAGATGTTAATTTTTCAATTTTGTTAAAATGTCGGGGCCAATATTGCACAAAGTGAGAATACCGAAAACAACCACTGCATAGCTACTGCATAAAAATTGCTCACTCTGCCTAGATAAACCATTATTTAGTAAATTGTTCTAGATATGGTCTACATCATCATGCCAAAATGGTGCATCAATTGAGTTAACAGTTTGAGAGAAAATGATGTTGTAGTGAAAGCGGTATGAATAGTATCACTTTGTAGTTGACCGAACTTTTAAAATGATTTCCACCTAATTAAATTCGGCTTTTGAAACCAATACTCTTATGATAAATATTAATGGTACTCATAAATATCTTCGAGGTGGTTTCATATTAAGATATTAATTATTAGATTTTTAAAAAAAATTAGAGTGTGAGTCGCATAAGAGTAACATTCTGAAAAGTCAATTCCAGGAGAATACTTTGACTGCCCATTACGACCAAGGGTTTATAGTTATTCAAGTCGGTCAAATAAGGAAAATTGTAAAGTATTACACTTACTAGTACAATAAGTCGTTGATGGAATTAGGAATACTAATTAAGATTATTATATTTTTTATTAGAAAACCCGGAACAAGTGGAAGTCGGAAAATGTATCTTAAACTCTAGGCAATTTTTCAAACCCTACCTTTATGAACTGTTGGGTTGTTAATATTTTCAATCACTGTGATATATACATGATGTTGTACTGCGATATTTTATGAATTGTGATATATAAATATCATCTGATATGTTGATGATTTTGGTATAAGTATATTACCAGAGTTCAATTGATAACACTCGAGAGTAGCGTATTATATATGAGATGTGTATTTAGACTGAGAATCAGTCAGTATAAGTTGATAAAAACCCAGAAACATTTTGTAGGTGTTTCTAAGATTATTAACGCTAATAAGGAGCGTGGTAAGTTATATTATAGACCGAGGGTCGGTAGATATATATAATTATTAAAAACTCAAAAGTATTTCGGAGACGATTGAAACAATTATTTTCTACTTGATATTAAAGTAAATATTCCAAGGGACTCGATGTTTCCTCATAGTTTATCAAATACCTCGAAATTTTATCAAACGATTTCCAAGAATCTTATTTATTCAACTTAAATATTATTTAGTCGATGAATGTTATTTCCAATATTCATTTTAAAGAGAATTATTCAAGGTTTAATTTATTTAATAATTATTAAATATTTATTTTAGGTTTTCTAAGATTAAAAATCATAAATCATATTTTTAAATATTTTCTGAATTTCAGAAAATCATGCAAGTACTTTCAAATCATCGAAAAATATTATTTCACCTTTTTTTAAATATTTTGACTATATTTTCAAAAGGAACCCCCCTTAAATATTTATCTGTTGACAACAGTCAACTCAAATTATCGTAATACTTCCTCCAACGTTTCCCGGAAGTATGTATATATATATCGGTTTATACCTAGCAACAAGCATTATGCTTGGAGAACAAAATAAATTCCAGATATATGATAGGATTCTTTAAGAACAAGAAGGGGTAGACTCGAGTACTTTATGTACGGGGAAGAGTACTAATTATTACCGCATGAGAAGGTAGCATGAATACCGATGGACATGTGAAGTATGCAAAATATACCCGGGAGAAAGAGGAAGCATAGAATGCCCGATTGCGGCCATGATGACAATCAGAAGCAAGGAAGTCGTCCCTCTACTAGTAGAAAACAATAATAACATTTTACTATATGAATGATCATCGTATAGTAGGGGCTCCGATGAATGTCCTAATAAATTTCCAATTAAAATTGTTATACAATACTATTACTCAAGCCTATCTGCTGGGTTTACTAAAAGTATTCGCAAAATAATTGAGAAAATGAAATATGGTTTTTGAAATAGGTGTATATCACCAAGAATGTTATTCTCCTAAGTATATAATATTATAGTAGAAAATACAGTTAGATTAAACAGTCAATTTCACCTATTTTATATTATTGTTGAGCGTTATTGCTCACTCTTTCTTTCTTTTAAATATCACAACACAACTGATAACTAATATGTTAGTGAGGAAGCATGAAAGATGCAAAGACTTTCTGTAACTACTGAAAGCTTAGTTTAATGTGGACTATATCATTCAAATAGGTTTAAGATATCTGTAGTAATTATTGTAACTTCATGTAGAGGTTACAAATAATTGTTTGAGATCCTGTAAAGTACATTTAAGTTGTAATAGCAAATGGTACTTGACGTACACCATTTCTAAGGCAACAACTTGTGTGTGCGTGTGTGTGTGAAAGGGAGACAGAGAGAGATTGGAGGTCTGTGATATGGAATAATTGGATTATTTAGGTAATACAAGTTATACATGATTGAAAGATTGTGTGACGACCCAGATTACTGACCCGGGATTTGGGAGTGTTACGGAAGAAGCATCAAACAGTCTCTCCCATAACATGTCACAGAAAATAGATCGCAATAGCAGTATGCATATGTCTAGGTGTAGGGCTAGGCTATATTTTGGGTGACTTAGATCTCATAAAGAATTTCCCTTTTATGATTTACAGGGATATTGAATTTTTTCTATTTTTCTAAACAAAATCTAGTGTCCCACAGTTCAAGTAAGTACATCAAAATTAAATATCAATTTATTTGAGAACGTGTACAATACAAAATTTAGGAACTACTGCACTGTAGAGCAGGGGGGAAATTTATGAGATATATTTATGAATTTGTTTATTTTATGAAAAATAAGCTTAGAATGTGTTAGGTCTTGTAAGTGGGCTATATTAAGCTAGAAGGGGGTTGAATAGCTTAATTATCAATTTAAGATTATTATAGTGTTTTAAAATAACTTATCTTTTTTAAAACTTTATCGAGTAGTTATACAGTTTATATGTGTGGAAATAAAGTGCAAGGAAAGAAAATATCACACAGTAATTTTATCCTAGTTCGTGATGGTGCAACCTCTAATAGATTCACTCACCCTCTATGTCTCGTCGCTAAGCTCCTCTCCTAGACTCGAGATTTTCCTTTATAATAAACTTGCTCCTTTAGCACGCAGAGCAGCCTTTACAACCTTACAAGTAATTGTCATGGTGCGAAAACTGGAATATTAACTCAAAATAAATGTAATACTTACATAACTTATCTTAGATAATGACTCTCTTCTATTTCTTCAAAGTTGATGTAGAACCCCAGTGTAGACTTGGCTTCCTTAGCTTTTATCAGTCTTTGATCTTAGTGATTCGATCTTGGGTCTTCTCTCTTCTTCACCATATAAAGACTACTAATTCCATGTTAGTACGTCTAGTACTTGGGTCTTAGAACGTGAATCACATCACTTTACTTCATTAAATAACTACTAAGACAATGTACGAAATAAACCTTGTAGAGAAAAGATAATTTGAAGTAGTATGTAACGGTACTAGCTCACAAGATAGTATAATATTAAAAAATGAATATTAAAATTAAACAAGTATACTTGACTTAAGATATTGAATAATAATTCAAGTATACTTTTGATTACTTCTTCTTTATAGGATATAAGTTTTACTGGAGTAATTGGAGAAGTTTTTTATATAAAGCGATGTAGCTTCTAACTTCTCTTGTAATCTTCCTCTTTTGAAATGTATTTACAGACACACTTCAAATAAAATCTCAAAATGTGTATTTAACCTTTGAATTCGTAGGCTTAAGGATTTGATATATACTTGTATTTTGACAACTATAAAGTCAAAGTATACTTTTAACTTTGTGCATAATTTATAGGTTCTTTTAGATTTGTGCTTTTCAAGTTTGACGGAGAATTACGAAGTTTTCTATTTACTGATTTATAATCCCATAGAATATTGAAGATGTTAGTGGGGATTATACAATAACTTTTATAATATTTCTATACAAACAATATAGATTGGCCATAATCAAGATAAATAAAGTGCAGGTAATTGGCCAACTCGTGAAATTTATTCTTTCCTGATATTTGACAAATTATAAAGTTTTCTATTTATCAGTTTATAATTCCATGGAACACTAAAGATGTTAGTGGGGAATATACGATACTTTTCGTAATAATTTTATAGATACGATATTCGTTACTTCTGTTTTCCATTTGTTTGAGCATGCATCATATAGAGAGGCTATTCATGATCCTCTATGGAAGAATGCTATGGTCGGGGAGCTTACTTCTTACATCAAACTCATGCATGGGATTTAGTCCTATTGCCTCTTGGAAAACATGCAATTGGTTGTCGTTGAGTATATAAAATTAGGACAAAAGATGATGGATCTGTTGAGCGTTATAAGGCTCGACTTGTTGCTAAAGGTTACTGTCGAAAGTATGGCTTGGACTATGAAGACGCTTTTACGCCTGTTGCAAAAATGATAATTGTTCATACTTTGATTGCAGTGGCTTATGTTCATAAGTGGAAAATATTTCAGATGGATGTTAAGAATGCGTTCTTGTATGGTGATCTTCACGTGGAAGTTTACATGACACCTCCTCCCGGTCTTCCGCATCAACCTGGTTATGTCTGCAAACTTCGTAAATCTATTTATGGTCTTTATCAATCATCTCATTGTTGGTTTAAGAAATTTTCAATTATACTTCATTCACTTGGTTTTCTTCCTAATAATTATTATTCTGCTCTTTTTGTATGTTGTACGAGTGCTGGTCATATCTTATTGTCTTTATATGTTGATGATATGATTATTACTTGTGATGATTGTGATGGTATTGAGTCATTGAAACGTGAGTTGACTCGTTGTTTTATTTTGAAAGATTTGGGTTTGCTCCGTTACTTTTTGGGAAATGAAGTTGCTAGCTCACCAAAGGGGTATTTTTTATGTCAATCTAAGTATATTGCTTATTTGCATGACCGAGCACGTCTTACTGAGAACAAGAATGTAAAAACTCCTATAGAGATAAATGCTAGATATTCTCCTTCTCATGGTCTCCCCTTAGCAAATCCGACTTTATATCGCACGATTGTTGGTAGACTTTTTTATCTCACTGTTACTCGTCCGGATATTGGACATGTTCTTATAGTTAGTCAATTTGTCACTTTTCCCACTACCTACATTGGGTTATAGTTCTTTGTATTCTTAGGTATCTTCGTGGGACTCATTTTCAGAGTCTTTTTTTCTTCTAAATCATCTTTAGAGTTGTGTGCTTATAGTGATGCTGATTGGGCTAGTAATCCCGAGGATCGTAAATCTAAAAATGGTTTTTGTATTTTTCTTGATGATTCTATTAATTTATGGAAGAGTAAAAAATAAGATGTTTTTTCGAGATCGTCTTCAAAAGTTGAGTATCGTGCCATGGGTTCCACTACCTGTGAGATTCTTTGGTTATATTGCTTACTTACAGATTTGGGTGTTAGTCTTCCTAGTTCCACCTCATTATATTGTGATAATAAGAGTGTAATTCATCTAGCACGTAATTCGGTATTTTATGAGTGCACTAAACATATTGAGATTGATTGTCATTGATGTGCTAGAAATAAACATTTTAATTGCCAGCTCATAATTTATCATTTTAAAATTTTAGGTTCGTTCCACAAAGACTGTATTTTTTTCGCAAATCTTAATTTATAATTTAGGAGAATTAGAATAATTAATTTTGAGAGGAGAGTTTTGAATTACAATTAATCAACAAATAAGAAAATTTAAAGCACTATTTAACTAAGAAATATATACACTGACGAAATCACAATCATGCGAGTATAATCTATTTACCTAAATTGATGTTATATCATTGGGCTAGAAAATTAAGCATGTGAAATATAAAATGGACTAAAGAAATGGGCTAAGATTGTCGACATGGGCTTGCACTAATAGAAATAGTAGATACGACATCGGTGCTTAGACACCGGCATGTAATGAACCCGATGTTAAAATCTTATTTAACATCGGTTTAGAAAAAAAAGATGTTGAATACAAATACTAATGTCGGTTACACATAGTAGGTGTTGTCTATGTTCAAAAAATAAAAAGGCCATATATATGCTTTTAACTTGACATCGGCTGATTTTGTTAACCGTTGTCTATGTCCATTTTTACAAAAATAAAAATTTACTTGTCTTTTCCCCCGGTATCAGTACACTTTCCCCCTTTGATTTTAACAAATTATTCACTTTATCCTTATTTCCCCCTTTTCCAAAATAACTCTCCCGCGACCCTCTTCTCTCCTACGACCCTCATCTCTCTCGTTTCTCTCGTCTCTCTCACCTCTCATATCTCTTTCATCTCTCCCCGCTTTCTCTCTTACCGTCTTCTCGCCTCTCATCTCATCTCTCATCTTCTCGCCGTCTCTTTCTCTCTTTTCGCCTAAACCCTAATTTCATACCCAATTCAAATTCAAGCTTTGAAGCTTCAAATTGAGCTTCAAACCACTAATATTATAAATTAGTGGAAGCTTTGGAGCATTAAGAGGTTCACAAATTTTAGGCTTTGGAACTTTGAGGTTTTGGAGCATCTGGAGGTTCACAGTTTGGAGGTTTGGAACTTTGAGGTATATAAGAAATATTTTTTGGGGGTTTTATGTTCGGTTTTTTGTGGGGTTTTTTAGAGTTTTTGGTGGGATTATATACTTGGACAAGACGGTTTTCGTACTGTTTATAAGGGAAATATTGATGAGAATCTTAGAGTTAGTTTGAAATATCTTCTGGTTGCGGTTAAAGTTCTGAATAAGGAAGGGCTCCAGGGTCATCTTGAGTGTCTTATGAGTCTTCAAATTCATATTACTTGTTGTTAGTTTGACTATAATGTATTGTAATGTAATTGACTTTTTGTTGTTTTATATACTGTGAATTTTCTAGGTTAGCTAAAGCATCCGAATTTTGTCATGTTGTTTGGTTATTGCTGCGAGGATGATCATAGGTTACCAGTTGTTTACAGGTGTTGTTCATCCTGTGTATGATATTATATATTGGAGCTTAATTATTAAATGTGGAGTCCACTTATCAATATTGTGAAATCCCATTACCTGACTTTTGGTCCCTGGCACGTTATCAGGTTAAGGTGAATTTGTTGGCCGTATGCTTGTTGGAATATATAGGAGCTTCTATGCAATTCGTTTTGTTTCTTGTAGTACATAATTCAAGAACATATCCTAAACTTATATTCATTAAAACTTGTGAACATCAATCGAAATGGAAGAGACGATAAGCTGATTTAGTTTGTTTTCTATTATTCTGGATATGAATATAAGAAATTTATATGTGCTATATTTTCTATTTAAATACCAGGCACAAAGCTTCCACTGCAGGTGGGAACCATGGGATACCTGTTGTAGTAGATGGACAACACTTTGGCAATGCCAGTGGGATGGCTCCTCGCTCCCAGTAAGCTATCTATACTCGTTTTATTTACTTTTTTCTGTCTCTTCCTGTAATATGTCAGAGTTTAGGCATTCCTTCCCTGTATTTTGTGCTACTCAAGTCATCATACTTGTCATAATTACTCTAACTATTTTTTCCCATCTGCTAGTTTAATGTTTATATATTCTTTATTTTCTGTTTAGCTGGTAAATCCTTTGATGTTACTTGTACTCTAGATTTCATAATTCATATCCAATTTTGTATAGTATTTAAATAAATAATAGCAAAAGATAGTTGATCCTGCAATTGTTTCGTAATTTGAAGTACAAGTGCAAAGCTTGGAGCTTCTACTCTTTTGTTTGTAAAGTTTAATATTTTGGGGGTGTGTAGGTGAGCTAAAAAGTGGATCTTTTGAACTTCTCGTTTTGCATTATTTTGTAACTTATTTATGAGTCTGTAGATGTACGAAAAAAACATATGCTAGACGCTTATACTAATGTTTGGTTTTGTAGAATATGCATCAAGGATATCCAGCTGAAAATCTTTGTCGGTTTCTCAAAGCAAGGAATGGGAATATCTCAAAAGCCCATAAAATGCTCAGCCGCAATTTATTAGTTGAAACAATATAACCTACTTATTAAATTTGTCATTTTTCTTTAGTATATTGCTTTTTGCTAACTTTTGAACTTTTCAGATTTTTAACTGTTTAGAATGGAGGATACAAAATGAGATCGACGATATATTGGCGATACGTTTATATTGTAAAAGTGAATATTTTGATCATTGCTGGTACTTGCACCTAGTAATTGGCATATATGAACATGGACACAACTTCAATCAAGTTATATACTGGACTTTTGGCTGGGGTTGGTATCTTTATCATAGATATGCTTCACTACCGGAAGCAAACAATTTATATTCGAAGCTAACCAATTTTTTTCTGGATTGATTTTTATACACTCTAGATGTTAATTGCCCTATGCAAATTTAGTCTCTTACTTCTGTAAAGTTTCCAGGAATATTCCCAAAATATAATTATTTGTAACAAAATTTATAAGATAAGTTTGTTCGAATGGCTGATATTGGATAACCTGCTTGCTAAATTACACTGTTATTTTCATGCAGGATAGTGTATCATTCTATTGAGAATTCTATTTAGCAAGGCAGCTTCCTAGACGAGTAAAGAATTAGTTTGTGAGGCTATTATATTTCTAGTCCTTAAATATGGCTTATAAGGTCCAAACCTCTTCTTAAATATTTATCAAATAGACAAGTATCAAGAAGATGGTTAGAATACTGATGTAATATCCGGGATATAGCGTGTAATTATTTTTATCAATAAATGAATATTATGTGATTATTATGTTAATTTTGGTGAATTATCTGAAGGTTGATAATAATGTTTGGATGTGTATGTATGAAAAGATAAGGGTATGTTAATTTATTCATGTCCAGAATTAAATATAGATAATTGTTATATTTTTCTAGTAATTTTTGGAGTGTTATATGATTTTATATTAATTTATGAATTTATTAATTATTTTCTAAATAATTATAAAACTATTTTATAAAGCCGGGAATCATCCAACTTCAATCCTCTTTATGTTTTTACAACCCGAAACTCTTCCAAAAACTCCTTCCTAACTTAATCTGGTAATTCCAGACATTTTCCGTATTTTGACTTTTTCGATCCGGATTACAGTTTGAACCGTGCGCGTCCCGTCGCAAGATTTTCGATACCATAATCATTTCGGTGAATCAACAAAACCCGTATTCTCGAAAGACGGGATATTCTTACATTATTTTCGTATAGAGTGTTTTATAAAAAGCCCGGTTTGGATAATTATCCCATACGGGTATCAAATCAGATCGTTTTTGGAGTTACTTAGCGGCTAAGTAACTAATTTATCGATCCAAGACAAACTAATATTCCATAAATATATATAGCTCTTTTATTATTTTATTTTATTCGTGTAATCATAATCGATCAGTAAAAATATAGTAAATCCAGAGAAAAATCCTAAAAATATTGTGTTCGTCACAATCAAATGCACAAACGAAGGCGTTATCAAACTCCGATTCAAGCGTGCGATATATCAAATCGAAGCTCTTGAAAAATTCTTTCGGAATCCACCATCTATTCAAGTGCAGAAATTAAGGTATTTTTCTTATTTTATTGTTTTAATTCGAATTATATATGGATTAAATTAGGAATTTTTGTTCTTGATGTTTCTGATATGATTTGATGACATAATTATGTAGATCTTTTCGTCCTGGTCATTTTTGTATATTATATGTCAAAAATAGAGTTCTATAATATATAAGAATTGATGTTTGATTCCCGGATTTTAAAATTAGGATTTTAAAGGTTTGAATGTTCTAAATCAAATTTGGGGTTTTATTATTTGTTGATTCTGGGCAAATTTGGAGAGTACCAATATACAGATCGTGTCAAGACGAAACGATTCATGTACTTAGTTTTATTTTTGAATTACGGAATCGACTTCGCTGGATATTAGAAGTTCGCCGGAACCATAAATTTCCGGTCGAAAATTCGGCCAACTGAAGTGTTAATCGAAGGATATAAAATGACGACGAGGTTCCTGGTACCCAAAGCTTCTAATATGCACCTTTTGAATGAATTCTGGACGGGAAATGAAGCTTGAGATCGGCCGGCAATGGCTTCCGCCGGCGACCGAGGAAGAAGGTGGCAAAATTTCAATTTTGCCACCGAACTTTCTCCATTTTTACAAAAAAAGAACCATGTTTTAAAAATTTATAAAAAATGGAATTCTGTTTTAAATTATTTTAAAAATAATATTTTTATTATTTTAAAAATCATAAAAATGGTTATTTAATTATTTTAAATCTAGAAAAATTGTTTTAATTATTTATTTATTTAAAAATAAATCTGAATTATTTTATTAAATAATTTTAATTAGTTTTTAATTATTTTAATTAATCTATTAATCTAATATTAATTGATTAATTAATTTAATTAATAAATAATTAATTTTAATTGATTTGATAATTAGATTTAATTATTTATTTTGATTTAAAAATTCTGAAAATTAATTTTGTGCTTTAAAATATTATCTTAAATTATTTTCAAGGATCAATAATTATTATAAAATTATTTTAAAGCCAGATTCAAGTATTTGAACCCTGGTATTTAATTATGAATTGATTCGGAGACCCGTTTTAGTTTCGAAAAATGTTCAAAAATTCATAATAAATACCTGGAAAATCATTTTGACCTAGAATCTTCTTTGAAAAATTAATTTGATCGAATATCTTGCATGCTATGTGCTACGTGCTATCTGATTGATGTGTTATATGCCTATGTGGTTTATGTTTGACTATTTTACTATAACTTTCAATTTGTAAATCTGATTTGGGTAAAACGAAGGGTAGATAAAAGCTTATGACGTCTATATGACGATTAAAATGATATGAGATTGAGTATTGATAGACACTTGTAATGCCTAGCAGAGTAAGTGAGGCATAGAAAAGAGTGCCAGTGATCAGTAAATAGAACTGAAGTGTAGAAAAAGGAAAGTAAGTGATCGATGAATAGAAGCAGGGCATAAAAAAACAAGGAAATTGATGAAAAAGTAAAAGTGTTAGATGGGTACAAGTAAAATTGGAAATCATCGGTGATAAGGCAAGTACTTTTCAACCTTTCCTCAAGATATATTGCAAATATTTTCGAACTTTCTCATAACATGTTGCTATTATTCGAAATAACTCTTGTTTTATATTACAAGCGCTTTAAACTATTCAACCTTGAACCCTGATTCTTATTGATCTTGAGCCGTTAGTCTTATTCTTCATAAACCATTGATTGTTGAATTCTTAGATACGAGCGAGACACATACAATAAGACTCCACAAATACATATCTACCACATACTGATTTCTGATATTGAATTTCTTGACATACCAACCCTTATTCCTTGTTTAACAGAAGACCAATCCTTGGAACCCTTGAATCCTTGATCTTCTACTTTCTGATTCTTGCCTTTATTGAAAGCCAATCTTTTTAAATTCCTTGTTATACCTTCATGGTATTGTGAATCACCCTATGCTTCAAGATAAATGTTGTTTATGATTCATCTTATTGAATTACATTGGTTATCATATCAAATTGTTTTAGAATTGGATGGTTTTATAAATGTGGACAAGATTCGTGGTCGCACCAGATTCGTGGTCATAATAGGCCAATGCGTGTCCTGGATCCAGTATATAGAGCAAAGTTGGGACCCTTGCTCGGGATTAGTGCGTGACTGATCAGCGGCCTAACCTTATTTTTCTTAAAATGAAAAGTGAATATCCAATTCTAATCATTGCTTATTTAGAAACTTGATTCTTCTGAAACATTTCAGTTGGTTATTGTTTAACCTCAGATATTGCTATTATGACTTGCTGAGCTAGTTAGCTCACTCTTGCAAACCTTTTTATATTTTCAACAGTTGAAAAATGAAATTGTTGGTAGCGAGGATTCCCAGTCCAGTGTGCGAGCTAGGATTCCAGGTTAAGTTGGATCAAGCTAGCAGGAGCTTTATATTGTAGATGAGTTATGCAAGATTGTAAGAACGATATCATTAGCAATTGTAAATTGAACTAGTTGAGATTTAATACGATGTAATAAAAGTTAAGGTTGTGTCTTACAATCCGTGGTTGTGTAAAAAAGGGTCAATGCATATAATATTTTATATACAGGTTTATATATATTATGGTGTGTGTGGTGTGAGCCCCAAACTTTTGATCCGGGTTTGGAGGGTGTTACAATTGAAATAGACTTGGAATGTATGTCCGAATTGAGCTTGTTGGAATATTGAATATTAAGAAATTTGGTACCAATGTAGCTTTATATTTTTGTTGGATGTTTTTGGTTGGGATGTTGCATTGTTTAGTATTTTTTTGGTTGTAAATGCAACAAGATGGCATGCAATTTACAACAAATTAACATCATAATGGTAAATGTAAATCGATGTAAAAAATGTACAAAAGACATCAGGTAAAACAATATTAAACAAAAGAGAACTAAAAAATCAGATTTGAAATAGTCATTTGACATCAGTTCACTGGAAATTAGTGTGACAACACAAACATTAATTATGAAAAGTAATTAATTAATAACACTAAACCTACGGAACAGTAATGAAAATATAACATGGACATGGGCTAGATTTAAGAGATGGGCTAGCATTAAATACAAACATGGGTCTAACTTTTGACTCATTAGAATTTGGGCTAATAAAATCTAACATGGTAAAAAATAAAATCAACTAAATAAATGATGAAAACGGAAGAGGAGAGGCTGACCATACAAGGAGCAAAACTATTGTATTTGATAACACCCCGAGCCTAAAATACTTGCAATCATAAAGAATAAATTGAGTCAAACAGGTAAGTTACTAACTTAGACAAGAGTAAATAAAATAAAATAAAAAAGCGGAGCATAATTCCAACATAAATTAACTTTATGTCTGAGTCGCACCAATATTTGTAAGTACTTCCGGAAAACATGACTTTACCGGAAAACACAGCCAATAAATAGAAAATTTTTAACTTATCAATCACACAAATAAAATGAAAATTTAAATGGGGCTCAAAGAAAGATACAAAAAGAAAGATTAAAGAACAATAAGCTAAATGACTCCTTTCAATCCACAAGTAATGTTCATTTTCTTGTAGTTAGTGAAAGATTTCATAGACAAAATATAAATTGGAGAACAAGATGTAAATAAAAAAAAGTTGAAAGCTTGAATTGATATATTAAAGAGTTCTTACAAAAATTATGAGCTACTACAAAGGAAACGAAAACTAGATCTAGAAATTGAAAAGAGAGGCTAATGCTAAATTTAGGATAAACTAAGATTAAACTAGAGTATTGAATACAGGGGGAAGGGGTATTTATAGCTAAAAAATAGAGTTTAGAGTAGAGTTGGGTGAATCTTGGCCATCCAAGTGAGAGGTGTGATGTGATAATCTTGACCCTTAATTTCCACTAACTCTTTCTTTTTCCTTTTTTCTCCAAGTTGCTTGGTGACATTATATTTCTTCCATTTTTGCCCTTTTCTCCTATTTTCTTCATATTTCTCATTTTTCCAAATATCTACAAAATGATGAGAATGTAACAAATTAATTTATTTAAAATATGAAAGCAAACAATAAATAGGTTTAAAATTATGCAAAAATATGTGATTATCAAATGCCCCCATACCTATCTTTTGCTCGTCCTCGAGTAAAATCAAATAATGCTAACAAAGAAAAATCTTATGCTCCTTTCCGTAGGCGTGACGGGAAATTTTAGGTTTACCAACCCGTTAAACACATAGACGATCTCCATAGGAGGAGTGCTGTCTCTTAAGGGTATACAGAAGATATACCCATAAAATCTTTGAGACAGTTTAATAAGCATCTACCTCAATTTTATTCTAATGTTCATTGGCGTTCACAAAAAGATTTTATAAATAAAATTCATGCCTTAAAGACTCTTTAAATAATAGCTAAGATGTTGGTGACTCAAATCTACCTATGGCGACTTAGAATTTTTACAAAAGATCCCAAGGTGTGTAGTGAACTTAAGGACTTTGATGGATTTAACTGTCTAAGAACATTTTCTCTTTTTCAACTAATATTGAACTGACCCATTCTCTATCAAAACAAGTATCTAGCCAAATTTCACAAAATTATTTTCATTTTTTTCTTTTTTTTTCATTTGACTTTATGATGTCTGTTTTCTTAGGCTTTCTATGTTACCCATGTAGCCAGCTTTAGCTCAGTGACTCCCAAACTAGAGGTTTTAGGGCACTAAGTTTTGAAATTCCCCGACGAACTTAATAACTCGAGTAACAAAGGCCATAAAACAAGACTAGTCAATTCTACTTGTGCCCATTATCTAAAGATTTTTATTTATAAGAACAATGGGTATTGAAGTAGTTTATTCATCAATTTTTTTAATTTTTTTTGCATTTTTCTATTTTTTCTTTTCGCAAGAAATTGACTCGACGTTGTTTCAACATGTGAGTTCTCTCTAATGTACCGAATAACATTCCTAGACAATCTCTCCAACTAAGGTCTTGTGCCAAAAGTGCCATCTTGGAATCTAGAGTAAAAACCGTTCAACACAAGTTTCAGAATAACACGGTACTCAACTACTTTTAAATAATCAAAAAGGCACTATATGTATAAGTTTTTGAAAACATCTTAACACCAACTACTATTAAAGTTCAAGAGAGAGTAAGACAACTTAGCTAAAAATGTCTCCATTTTTTGAATTTTTTGATTTTTTCAATTTTTTTGGATTTTCTGTTTTTTAAGAATTAAACTAAACCCCTCCCCTATACTTAAATCATGCATTGTACTCAATGTATGCAAAAGAGATAAATAAGCAAGGAGAAAGATGAGCATATACCTGATAAGGGATGAAGAGAGTTAAAACTACCTACTGAAATAGATTTACTTGATCTTGGGTCAATGAGGTTGATGACCTCTTCCTCAGAATTGACTGGAAACTCAAAAAGTGGTTTGAGACGTTGTCCAATGACTTTGAATATTTGACAATTTTTAAGATTTTCAATTTCAATAGCACCACGAGGAAAAAACTACTTTAACAATTTAAGGTCCCTCCCATCTCGATCTCAATTTTACGAGAAATAAATGTAACCTAGAATTGTACAAAAGAACCTTTTGACTGGGAGAAAAGGATTTCCTCAAAATTTATTTATCATGAAAAACTTTGGTTCTTTCTTTATAAATTTTAGCATTTTCATAAGCATCATTTCTCATTTCCTCCAACTCGGATAATTGCAACTTCCTATGACTATTGACAGTGGGTAAATCAAAATTCAACTCCCTAATGGCCCACAAGGCTCGATGTTCAAGTTCAACCGACAAATGATAGGCTTCACCAAACACAAGCCGATACGGAGACATACCCAAGATAGTTTTAAACGCGGTTCTATAGGCCCATACAGTAACTATCAACTTAGTTGACCAATCCTTCCTATTTGAGTTGACAGTCTTTTCTAAAATCTATTTGATTTACCTATTTGAGACTTCAACTTGACTACTAGTTTGAGGATGATAAGGGTGGCCAATTGATGAATGATCGAGTACTTTTTTAAGAGAAACTAAAATTGATGGTTCTTGAAATGTTTGCCTTGATAACTAATGATAGCTCTACCCGTACCAAATCGAGAAAAGATATTCTCTTTTAAAAAAATTAGAACGACCTTGTTATCATTAGACTTAGTTGAAATAGCCTCGACCTACGTAGACATATAATCAGCCGCTAAGAAAATTTAGAGGTTGCCAAATGAGCAAGGAAACGGGCCTATAAAATCTATCCCCCAACCATCGAAAATTTTGATAATTAGGATCGGATTCATTGGCATCATATTACGTCTTGTGATCTTTCCTAATTGTTGACACCCACTACAAGTAGCACGGAACAAACTAGGCCAATAGAAACCACTTTGGTAATGATAGCTCTACGTGTCTTTCAACATTATTCATAGTTTTAATTCTATTTAACCTCGTTGAGAGAGACAATCATTCGCCTCCTTTACTGTGATTCATTATATTCTGCGAAGCTGTTCGCACACATAAGGTGAGGGCTTATGAGCTTTAAGGAGAAAGTTCAGTACTGGATTCGAATTCAATATCCATTGTATTTCAAGTACTTTCTTTTTTATCATTTCTTTGTTACGTCTTTTTGTCACTATAACTCATATACGCACGCACTTTATATTTGATTTTTTTCACAAATCATGTAACAATCCTATAATTATTGTGTTTCCTTGGTTGTTTGAGTGACAGGTTTATGGAGAATCAAAATGTGAACAACGCGATTAACACGACGGCTGATCCCAACGCACAAGTTGTAGTACCTGATGGGGATAAGCAGTATACGCCTAACCCTAACGCACATAATATATTATCTGATATAAATCAGATGCATATTGTACATGTACCTTCGGGGAACGTGCTTATGGGACACACTATCGTTGAATAGTTTAGTGTGCTATTTAGACAGACAATGACACGATTCTTTTCTCCGATAGTACATGCGGTGTCTATTTTTACTACAACATATATGGCATGTTTGTAACACAAAAATAGTGTTGTTGAAGGCAAAAAAGTGTTGTTGTAATTAAAAAAAGGGTTATGGTAACACTTTTTCGAAATACCAGTTCGTAAATAATGTGGGCGCTACCATAGGGGTTTATGATTATACTTTTGAGTTTTAATTTACATTAATAAAAGTATATAATCTTAAAGGGTCTAATAACTACACTTTCCCATTTTTTGTAACATCAGTAATATTGTAACCATAGACCTAGGTTGTGTTCTCTTAATCTAAGAAAGAAAAGAAGATTGCTTTCTTTCTTTTCTCTCCCGAAATCCCAAAAGTAGGAATAATTTTTTGGAAACAAAAATAGAGGAAACTTATTTTTCAACCTTCAGATATTTTTTCTTTTTTTTATGAAAAAATATTCAAGAAAAAACTGAAGAAATTATTTTTTTTCTAGTTCTTTTCTTTTCTTTCCAAAAGATTTTTACGAACACAATGTTATAGTCACACCACTATAATTGCTGTTACATCGTATTTGTGTTACAAAGAGGCCTATGGTACCTCCATTTACATCTACTCAAACACCAAACACTACACCAAAATTGCTCATATGTTACTTTTTTAAGGTAGCAATAGGATAATAAAGTGTTATATTAAGCTTGTTTTTGAAAAATAGAACAAAACAAAATGTTACACCTGCGGGGATTAGATTTGATCCATAGTGCATTATTTTTTACCATCAGCTACAACAACAATTATCAATGTATTTAGGAAAACTGCAACACAATAAGCCTATTATATAAAATTAAATAGTGTTGCATAAACAATAAACAAACACATCAGCCGTGAGTCTTGGAATGCCACATCATCGGTAGATCCCACACCAAACCACGTTAGACTCGGGGTCACCCACCATCATATAGGACTTCATACGTTAGGACTTCACATGTAAGCATCTGGGTCCCATAACTTCCACGTCATTAGTATGGGCCCACAGATGGGTTCCATATATATTCGGCATAATAGAATGATATGGCAGGTATGGGGCCCACCTTGTGTCATGTCATTGGCGGGTCCCACATCAGTGCCACGTAAGTAATGGGCCCACAACTTCGACATTATATGTGGGACCCTGACAGCCACATCAGTAGTGACTCTCACATTGGCTATTATGTAATACAATAATACTTTTGCAAATTCAATATTAAAAATTATAAATGCAACACTTTTAATAAAAAAAATGCAATAATGGAATTAACCCCTGCATTTACAAAAATAAACCTTAAGTTTGTATTAATAACTCACTTAACTTTAGATAATAGTCAACTTTTTGATCGTTAAGCTCTTTAAGAAAATAGTTGCACGACACCAAAGCCGATTTATGATTAAATGCTAGACTTTTAATATTTCGAATTCATGGTGCCACTTTTAATTCAAAATTAATTTGAAATATAAGATATCATATTTTAATTATAAAATTATAAAAGCAATTATCTGTAAATATTTTTTTGTAATTGTTGAAATTAACTTTATGATTTTTTAATAAATATGGGTTGCATAGGAATATTTGTGATGGATGTGAATATATAGATTTTGCTAGTACCCGTCAAATATAACTTATCTTTTTAATAAAGTTAAATATCCTGGTTAACTATCACGTAATTTTAGAAAATTGTTTAAAATTCTTATTGAATAATTAGTTACAAGAATAATTTTGTTTGAAATTGTTATTGAATATTGAGTTACAAGAATATTGTATGGATTTTTGCAAATGAGACTGCCCCCTTACGTTTCCCATATTTTATATTTCCTACCCTTGGTTAGCCTACAACATTAATACATATTTGATTAATTAGGTGCACTCAAAATTATATTAAACATGACATCAGTACATTCTAGAACCTTCATAAAGGATTTTTACTTATTGAGATTTTGACTCGTTTAAGATATCGTCTTTAATTATCACATAAATTTATATAATTGTTAAATTTGAATCAAATATTCATTTAATATAATAATGCTAAAAATCTTATGAAATCGAAAATAAATATATAAATTTGCAAGTGAAACATTTCTCGTCTATCTATAAATTATTTACCACATATCCTCAATTTTCATCCACTACCAAGCTCAAAACCACCCCGTATTTCTTGTCATGAAATTATAAAGAGATAGAACTTTATATAAACAAAGATGTATATATCTTTGCTCAGATGACAACAAAATGGCTTTTTATAAATTATGTATAGTTTTTATAAATAAGGAAAAAAATACTTTTTATATTTGTCTCCATTTGATCAAAATATTTTTACTTGATCACAAGGATTTCTAAAACCTTAATGGCATTTTCTTTTTCTTTTTTGTAGGAACTCTTCATTTGCTCCAAATTTTCTAAACAATGAAGAAAATGCTCCAATACTCTCTTAACCTTGCTTAAATTAAAGAGTAATTTCTTCTCAATTTTTTTAATGTTGAGTATATACATATAGAATGACTTAATATATATTTATTACTATTACATAAGTTTCTTCTTTATGGTTTTCTAGTCTTTACTACACATCTATATTGTGACTTTATTGGCATATAATACTTTTTTTTATCAAAATGTATATGGACAGATTTTCAAGATTCTTAGTATATGTATATAAATACATATCAACTTTAGCGCTGTTCATATTTTTTAATTACTTATATGTGTTTCTTTAATGTTTAACAATATAGGTCCCATTATTGAGGTTACAACAATATGAGATGAAATTTCAATTTCTACAACAAGGAAGGAAAGGAAGGAGAGAGGTATATAATATGCCCTCAACTTAGTTAAGTCCATCACCATCAGACAAGGGCTCTTGGAAATCATGATCAACAAGCATTAATCTAGAAAACATGGTGAAAAGAAAAAGAAATTAAGGTATTCTAGGTATTATGTGAAGTATGTTGTTAGAGCATTTGTTTATATATGTTTATAGGATTTTATTCTCATGTTTATAGTAATTTATAAATAATTGAATATTACTAACTAGAGTTTAATACTTTATGAAAGGAAATAAAGATTTTCTAAAGTGAGAAGGAATGAGAAAATTCAGATTTATTGCGGTACATGCGAATACAACAATGCCTTACCCATAACTCAAGTTCTAAAATATTACTTCCATTTTCTTAAAAATCATTAAAACTCTTTATTTTATTAGGTTTTAGAGATATTATAGAGAAGAATCGTAATATATTGTATTATAGAATAGAATATAATTAGATAGTCGTACTCTTGAGGGGCACTTGGAGAATATAAAAAGGAGCGAAGAGATTCGTCCGGATTTCGAAGTAAATTATAAAGTTGTATTTTTTATTCTTGAACTCTTATGTTCATTGTTTACAATGTTAATGTATGTTTGTTTTATCATCTCATGACTAGCTAATCCGTTAATCCAAAGGTAATGTAATTTTTAGGCTTGTTGTGTTTGTTTAGTTGTAATATGTTTTTATTATGATGGGTGATGTGTCATTGAGAGCTTAACCCAATCAAGGGAATCGCGAATATTTTGATTGTACTTGTAAAATAACGAATCATGAGTCGTGAACCTTTAGTTGTGTCCATAGGAATTATAACGTTAACATCCCACATTCGTAGATATAAAAGCACTAGGTTATGTCTGGTATATATTCGACCCCGGGCTTTGATGTTAAAAATGGTATTAGAGCTCTACCATCCGCAATTGCAGAGGCATTACCCGAGTTCCGTATGTGTGTGCGGGTAAGAAGAAGAATTTAGCCTGATCTAAAAAGAGGTGGTATTTGTAACATCCTTTATAGATTCAAGTAAAAAAACTAATGTGTACCAAATTGATAACTTTTTCGGCCTAGGTGGAGTGTCGAGTCTGGTATGCATTCGTAGTTTGGATGTTTGAAAAGGAGAGGAATTGTAATTTTTATAAATGATTTGATAGACATATATTAAGTATTAGATCGGGAGATGATATGAGAGTTGTGACACTCATAATTCTTGTCTTTTAATAGTCTATAGTAGAGTTCTCATAGTTGTAAGCACAATAATATACTAGCCTGTAACTGGTGCCATGCACAACGTGATTGTAATATAATATTATTATTTATATGATAAATTTTATAAAAATAAAAAAATATAAAAGATAATTAAAGAAAATATAATAACTATGTAATATAGAAACTAATAATACATATATTATTTATATTATATTTTTTATATTATACTTTTGACGGATATTTAAAATATTAAGATTTAGAATATTATTCATAATGAATGTAACGATTGTCATATATTTATTTTAAAATTTAATAATACCATCACTTGTCAATACTATATTATAAAATGAAAATATATTAAAAATGTCATATAACTACTCTTTTTTTTATATCTACATCATTAATTCTTTATTTTAAAACTAAACTTTTAGTGTACAAACCAAAATTCAAATTTTTTTTTACATCAAAAATATCATTTTTTTAGTTATCGGCGCTTTTAAATATAAGAAATTTTATTTCAACATAAGGAATCCTATTTCATGCTGGCCCATCTAACTAAGACCGTAAGAGAATGTATGTTTTATGTTTTTACCAATTTCAGGTATTTTTAATTTAATTTTTAAATAAAGTATTTATGACCATATGATGTGTATTAAGTATTAAGAATTAATTGATTGTGATTTTATTTGGTCTCGGACTCGGAGAGAATTATAATTTGAATTCATTTTACAAGAGTAAGAAAATATATGTTTTTCTTATTTTTAATATTAATAATGTTTTTGAAAGTCTTGTTAACTATTTTTTAGGAGGGTATTAACCAAACAGCCGATCACAAGGACGGACCTAACCCATGGCTAGGGTTGGCTCCTGGCTAGATGAAATTTTATAGGCCCATTAAAATCCTATATATGATTCCAGCCAGCTATATCTGGAAAAAGTAAGGGAGTCCATTACCATATTTAATGTTGTAAACAAAGTAGGAAAAAAAGACACGGACACGTTCTCGGGCTACACTACTGCAAACAAAAAAAGAGGTATTTTGTGAGGCAGTATCATATTGTTCATCAATCATCCTAGAATCCACTTTTGCTCTTTAACTATGTAACTTATTTATCTATTTATTTGATAAGCTGGGTTGATTGATTTATTTTGTTCCTTTTTTTGAAGTTATGAAGTTTTCTTTTTATTTATAATTAAATCTAATGTAAGTGATTGAATGTGAGTACCAATATACGGTTGAATTAAATATGTGTATCTTTCAATTTTAATGCACTTAATTAGTGTTAGGTCAAATATTTATTTATATTCTGAGTAAATTTTGCTTTAATTTTTGAGGGTAAATTAATACTTTATTACGTATTTTTCTTGAACTCTTTACTTTACTTTACATGTATATGCTTGTTTGCTCCCTTATCTTTATATAGGATTGACAAAAAAAAATTTGCACTAGCCGCAGTAGGTTTAGAATATCCTGGGTCCCCCTTCAATCATAGTCTATAGCCTATTACGTTATAGTATCATATAACATATGTGATGTATGGTTGAATTTTATTACTTATTATCATATTATTATTATTATTATTATTATTATTATTATTATTATTATTATTATTATATTTAGTTTTTATTATAAAAGGTAATTATGAAACAAAATAAATAAGTTTTTGAAATTATGATATTATTTTTAATATAAATTATTTTATATTATTTTGTTCAAATTTATTTCATAATTTATCCAAATATATTTTTGATATAATTAAATGGCTAATAAAGTAGGTTTTCAATAGCTAGTGATTTGACAACTAGGTGCAAGTATGCTGAGTGTGGGAACTTTGGCTGGACTAATGGATGTATAGCTTGTCTATATAACATTTTTTAAATTAATTATATATATTTTTAGTCTGCACCATGAACTAAAAGTGATTTTTGCTGAGAAGGAGGGACATACATTGAGTCATCATACTAGCGTAGAATTTTACTTTTATTTTTTAATGTAAAAGACAGTTTTTTTGGAAAATGTTAACCAATCAACCAAATAGAACTATATTTTACTTATAATAGTATTGTATAGTATATATAGATTGATATTAGTTTTTTAAATATATTTTTTAATTTTTTTGATTTATTAATTATATTTTTATATTATAATTTGAATTACTAAAATTAATTTTGAACGTGTTTAGTTTCCTACAAAAAATATAAGAAAGAGTACGAGTGCAATTAGATATTAAGTTGGATAAGAATTCAAACAATTTGTAGTTATATTAGATACTTGATTTTTTTAAACTTTATTTTGGAAGGTGTTAGTGTACTTTTTACCAAGGTGTTAACCAATAGATTAAACGAAATCATGTTTAACTTATAATGTTAATTATAGATTTTGGGAGACGAATTAGTAGAATTTTTTTTAACAGAGAAAAACACAAATTAGTCATTCATCTGATTGAAAACTCTAATTTTATAAATTTTTTATCTCATATTTATTGTTCAATTTTTATTTGTTTAATAGATTAAGAAGTTTATAATCACACAAAACACAAAACTATTTCTCCACACACTTGTGTTAGATGTAAAAAATTGAAACTGGTGTTGATGTACTCTAAAGCATATATCTAATATATGCATGAACTTGGTTGTGTCAATAGTTGGTTATATTTTAAATAAAAAAAAATCTGCCATAGGTATTCTTTAATGGTTAAATATAAGGTGTCATCATCATAGGTGTTAATACACATATTATGACAAACCTGGTCAAATTCTCAATCTTTTTCGAAAATCGTGTCGAATAAGCTCAAGCCTGTTGGGTCTTAATCTAAACATGTCTTATTTCCTGTTTTGTTTTACTTAGTTTTGTTTTGAATATGAATAAACAAAGTAGTCATTGTAGTATCAGACTTGGTCTGATGCAGTTGCTATTTAGTAGGAGTCCAGTTTTGTGTGCATGGAGAAAAACCAGGTGAACATCCCTGGTCTTTAGGTGTTTTGTGAGTGTCAGTTATCATATCTATAAGTCCTGTATAATTCTGAAAAATTAAAAAATAAGAATCCCAGTTGTATTTTCATACAGATAACTATCAGCTTAATTCTTTGAACGTTAATTTAATCTTTACATCTGGTATCAGAGCTTTCTTCCACCTGGTGAGCACTCTACCGACAAGCATGGCAACAGAATCAAGTAAGAGCAAGGAAGGACAAATCGGCTTAAGTTATCCTATGCTGACGAAGACTAACTACACTGCATGGGCTATGAAAATGAGAGTTTTTGTGCAAGCATACGGCGTGTGGGATGCAATAGAGCCCAAAGATCCAAAGGCCAACGTGGATGATAAGATGGATAAACGAGCTTTGGCCATAATCTATCAAGGTATCCCAGAAGATCTACTGTTGACACTTGCAGAGCGAAGAACAGCTAAAGATGCTTGGGGAGCGTTTAAAATACTGTCATTGGGTGCGGAGAAGGTTAAGATGGCTAAGGCTCAAACACTTAAAGCTGAGTTTGAGTCTTTAAGCATGACGGATTCAGAGAATTTAGACGATTTCTGCATGAAATTAAATGGCCTGGTTGCAAACATCAGGGCACTTGGAGAGACAATTGGAGAGGAGTATGTTGTGAAAAAACTGCTCAGGGCGGTTCCAACCAAATTTCTACAAATTGCTTCAGCCATTGAGCAATTTGGAGATCTAGGAACGATGTCTGTTGAGGAAGTAATTGGCTCTCTAAAGGCACATGAGGAACGGTTATCTGGACAGGGAAGTAGTAGAAACGAACAACAACTCTTATTGACGGAGGAGGAATGGTCAAAATGTGAAAATAATAGTGGAAAACTCTTGCTTACACGCGAAGAGTGGCTGAAGAAATCAAATCGAGGAGGGTCATAGTTTGGAAATGATTATCATCAGAGAAGAGATAATCAAGGTGGACGTGATAGAGTTGACAGGAGCAAAATTAAATGCTTCAATTGTGGAGCTTATGGACATTTTGCGGTCGAATGCAGAAAACCAAGAAGGAACAGACTGCAACGAGGAGAAGCTAATCTCACACAAACAAATGATGATGAACCTGCACTTCTGATGGTGATGGATGAAATTTGTGCAGATGAAGTAATTCTTTTGACTGAAGGTGCGAACAGTAACACAAAGGAGATGGAGGAAAATACTTGGTATCTAGAAAATGGGGCTAGTAACCACATGACGGGGCGCCGTGATAAATTTGAAAAATTGGACAAATCGGTGAGAGGACAGGTAAAATTTGGTGACGGTTCTCTAGTCAAAATTGAAGGGAAAGGTTCGATCAGGATTGCTTGTAAAAATGGTGAAATCAGAGTATTACATGGAGTGTACTACATTCCTACATTGCGAAGTAATATTATCAGCTTAGGCCAGCTTTCTGAAGAAGGGAATCATGTGGTACTTAACGGGGATAGTTTGTGGGTTTATGACAGTTGTGGGCGTCTTCTTATGCATGTAAAACGTTCTGTCAATCGTCTCTACAAAGTTCAGATTGAAGAAACAAAAGAAGCTTGTCTATTGACAAAGGCGGAGGAAGAAGCATGGCTATGGCATTCACACCTTGGACATGTTAATTTCAAAGCAATTCATCTGATGTCGAAAAAACAAATGGTGTGTGGACTTCCCTCAATTAATCAGCCGATAGAAATCTGCAGTGGGTGCCTTATGTCTAAACAATCTCGTAAGCCTTTTCCTTCTCACTCAATTTTTATTGTTAAGCATGCATTATAACTTATACATGGGGATCTTTGTGGGCCTATTTCACCACCTACTCCAGCTGGTAATAGATATTTCATGTTATTAGTTGATGACTACAGTCGTAAGATGTGGGTCTTTATGCTTAAAACAAAAGATGAGGCACTGACTTCTTTTAAAGAAGGTTAAATTACAAGTTGAAAACAGAAACCAGAAAATCCAGGTGTTTCGCACTGACCGTGGAGGAGAATTTTGTTCCAGAGACTTTGAATCCTTCTGTGAAGAGACAGGCATATCAAGAAATTATACCGCGCCCTACACACCACATCAAAACGGTGTTGTAGAGCGCCGTAATCGAAGAGTGATGGCCATGGCTAGAAGTCTTTTAAAAGAAAGGGAAGTACCTGCAAAGTTCTGGGGAGAAGCTGTCAGGCACGCAGTTCACATCTTGAATAAACTTCCTACTCGAACACTTTCAAACATCACTCCACATGAGGCTTGGTATGGACAAAAACCAAATCTTAGCCATTTAAAAGTGTTTGGTTGCATTTCTTACATGAAAATCCCTACTAATTTCACGCACAAGCTCGATGATCGGAGTAAATTATTGGTTCATTTTGGAAGAGAACCGGGAACCAAGGCATACCGTTTATTCGATCCAGACACAGGACGTATACATATAAGCAGGGATGTCGTTTTTAATGAATCGAAAGGCTGGGCTTGGCAGAAATTAGATGATAGTAGTGGTACACAAGCAACGGGACAGTTCACGCTCGAAAATAATGCACCAGACACACAAGAGGATCATGTGTTCGATAACGAGTCGTCTCCAATGACACCAATCACAGCTGTGTCTTCTTCACAGACACCTGAAACCGAAGACAGTACCAGCTCTAGACCTGAAGCTCAAGCGAGTGTCAACTCCAGTGCTTTCAGTAGTGGTGTTTCCAGTAGTGACAGTGAGCCACAATGCTACAGACTTCTTACAGATATTTACAATACCACTGAAGAAGTAGAGATTGAAGACGAACTACTCTTGTCAGGAGTAGATGAGCCAGTAAATTTTGAGCAAGCTGTCAAAGAAGAAGCCTGGAGAGTTGCAATGAATATGGAAATTGACACTATTGAGAAAAACAACACATGGCAGCTCACTGATTTACCAAAAGGATAAAAAGCAATTGATCTAAAATGGGTGTTTAAACTAAAAAGGGACACAAATGGGGAGGTGATCAAACATAAAGCACGTCTGGTGGCAAAGGGCTACGTACAAAAACATGGTATAGATTACGACGAGGTCTTTGCACCTGTAACCAGGTTGGAGACGGTTCGCCTGTTATTAGCACTCACTGCCAAAAATGAATGGGAGGTCCATCATCTTGATGTTAAGTCTGCTTTTTTGAATGGTGTTCTCCAGGAAGAAGTTTATGTATCACAACCCAAGGGCTACATACGCAAGGGTCAAGAACATAAAGTTTATAAATTGTTAAAGGCCTTATATGGGCTACGTCAAGCACCCCGTGCATGGTACTCTCAGTTGAACAAGTGCTTAATAAACTTGGGTTTTGTTAAGTGTCCTTTTGAGCATGCTGTCTACAATCGAAGAATTGGTCATGAGTCATTACTTGTGGGCGTTTATGTTGATGATTTGATAATCACTGGAACTAGTCTTATAAATATTGTCAAATTCAAAGGGGAGATGAGTAGTGAATTTGACATGACTGATCTTGGAAAGTTATCATATTATTTGGGTTTGGAGGTTGATCAAGGGAATGGTTTTATCAGTATAAAACAAACCACGTATGCGAAGAAGGTGCTCCAGAAGGCAGGAATGAGTGAGTGTAATGCAGTGAAATATCCTATGGAGCCAAAGCTATATATTGATGCAGACACAACTGGTGAGCCAGTTAACTCGACTTATTACAAAAGTCTTGTTGGAGGTTTACGATATCTGGTTTATACATGTCCTGACTTGGCATATGCGGTAGGAATAGTTAGCCGGTATATGCAGAATCCTATTGTGCTGCATTTAAATGCGATAAAGAGGATATGTCATTATGTGAAAGGTACATTACATTATGGTTTAACATATACCAAAGGGCGTGGCAATTATCTTTTATCTGGGTTTTATGACAGAGACTTGGCTGAGAGTATCGAAGACAGAAAGAGTACGGGTGGGGTGGTTTTTTATCTCGATGAAAGTTTGATTTCTTGGATTTCACAGAAGCAGTGATGTGTTGCACTCTCGTCGTGTGAAGCTGAGTTTATGGCGGCTACGATTGCAGCTTGTCAAGGCATATGGCTTCAAAGGGTTCTTAGTTATATCACTGACATTAAACCAGGTCCAGTTGTCTTGTACATTGATAATAGGTCGGCTATCGATTTAGCAAAGAACCCGGTATTCCATGGAAGAAGCAAGCACATTGATGTGCGCTACCACTTCATTCGAGATTGTGTTGAGCAGGGGTTAATCGTGATCAAACATGTCAGTACAAGTGAACAACGTGCTGATATACTGACTAAAGCTCTGTCTGCAGCTAAGTTTGAAAAGATGAGAAGTTTGCTTGGAGTTAAGAACCTGGAACGTGTTTAGATTAAGGGGGAGTATGTTGGGTCTTAATCTAAACATGTCTTATTTCCTGTTTTGTTTTACTTAGTTTTGTTTTGAATATGAATAAACAAAGTAGTCGTTGTAGTATCAGACTTGGTCTGATGTAGTTGCTATTTAGTAAGAGTCCAGTTTTGTGTGCGTGGAGAAAAACCAGGTGAACATCCCTGGTCTTTAGGTGTTTTGTGAGTGTCAGTTATCATATCTATAAGTCCTGTATAATTCTGAAAAATTAAAAAATAGGAATCCCAGTTGTATTTTCATACAGATAACTATCAGCTTAATTCTTTGAACGTTAATTTAATCTTTACAAAGCCTACCGTTCCAAATGTAACCAATTTGTGCAACGACTAGCCGCCACAAGTTCCCAAAATATCATGATTTGCTGGTGCACATAACAGTAGTACTTTTCCTTCTAAACTGAACGGAAGTTCCAATTCTTATCGATGTTGGACCGGGGTGTTACAAACTCCCTCTCTTAAACACTTGACGTTCCCATCAGGCCAAACAAACATCCCAGAGGTCCACAAATAGCCCATAGGTCCAAGGCGTACCTCTATAGCCATTGTGGCCACCTCCGTATCTCTATCCATTGTTGGATAATACAACCAGCCTCCGACAACTTTATGCATCAAAATTTCGAGAGCGTATGTGAAAACCTAAATTTTGAGTCTTTTTCAAGTACCATGTCAAGTTATGATTCCGAGTTCAAAATTAGTCCAAGCCTAGTGTACCAAATGCATACAACTTGAGTAACAACTAGCCCACCACATGCCCCAACACATCATAATTTGTTGGTACATATGATAGTAGTATTTATCCTTATAAACTGAACATAAGTTTCAATTCTTATCCAGGTTGACTAGGGTGTTACACATATATATTAAAGTGTGAAGAAATTAGATTAGACATCATTTGTATATGAAAAAATTTTAAACATTCCTCTTCTTATATACTCCATTTCTATTTCTATACATACACGATTAATAAAATAGTTTTATGCTAGCTAGTTAAGTCTAAACTTCAAAAAGAAGAGGATGCTTCTGTTTTTGTATATAATAAAATGTTAATATATATACATGTCTATGTGTTTATTTTAGTTCTAAATTACATAATTCTTAGTCTATTGGTGATAAATTTAGTGATTCTAGCTCTGCTATTTATAGAGAAGCATTAATTCAAAGCAATGATTAAGAAACTAGGGAACCACACATTAAGGTTTTGGAATATGGAATTGTGTAGCTACAAAAAGCAGACTACCTTTTTGTCAACAATTTCTAATATATATCTCAACATAAAAAATCTTTTCTGCCAATTTTCCATGTATTTTTTTTATGTCTGGAAAACATGTATAGGATTCAGGTTTATACTAGAAAATGATTATTTAAATATGTCACACATAATTGCAGAAAATAAAATTTGGCTCTTCAAAATTTTCTTTGGTGATAAATCTAAATTAATGAATTTGGGTCTTTTACCATATTTTATAATTACCAAAAATGGTAGAAAACATAGTTTCAGTTTGATACAATAATTAATGCATAGTAAATACTTAGAGTTGAAATTTTTATATTACTTCGAAAAATTGTAAAGATGTAATTAAAATTAATTTTACGGAATATGTCAAAAATAGTCATGTTTTTAACTTATTTATCAAAATACTATTAATGTTGTATACGTGGGTGTAGAGAAAGTTTTTTCAAATTGCATACAGGTTGCAAAAATTGCAGAGGAGGTAACTTGAAGTTGCATATATCACGGTGCAAATGTTTATTTTCTCCAATACGCGTATTTTTGAAAAACCCTGTTAATTTTAATAGTTATATATAAATACATATATTTATTTACATATTGAAAAAATAAATAAATCTATTTTAACTATATTTACATGTACATTAAAATGTGTATACAAGTTGAACAACTAATAGTAACATATTGTGTATATATTCTTTCTTAATATGATTTGTTTTTAAATAAAAGTAGAGTGCAATCTAATTCCAAAAAGAAAATAACATGATTCATGATAGGTTAAAAGGGATGAGCCTTGTTAATTTTAATAGTTATATATAAATACATATATTTATTTACATATTGAAAAAATAAATTAATCTATTTTAACTATATTTACATGTACATTAAAATGTGTATACAAGTTGAACAACTAATAGTAACATGTTGTGTATATATTCTTTCTTAATATGATTTGTTTTTAAATAAAAGTAGAGTGCAATCTAATTCCAAAAAGAAAATAACATGATTCATGATAGGTTAAAAGGGATGAGCCTTGTTAATTTTAATAGTTATATATAAATACATATATTTATTTACATATTGAAAAAATAAATTAATCTATTTTAACTATATTTACATGTACATTAAAATGTGTATACAGGTTGAACAACTAATAGTAACATGTTGTGTATATATTCTTTCTTAATATGATTTGTTTTTAAATAAAAGTAGAGTGCAATCTAATTCCAAAAAGAAAATAACATAATTCATGATAGGTTAAAAGGGATGAGTGTTGTTACCATATTTCTTACTTTTATTTCCAAATACATTTATAGATGCCTTTCAGTTTTTCCTTGTCTTGGAAATTTTATCATCTAAGTAAGTACATTTAGTTCAGAGACGTTTTGAACAAAGATAATATCAAAATAATTATGTGAGTTTTTTATGGTTTTGAAATAATAATCCTTTAACAACTTAAAAATGAGTATGTGTGTTTTCATAGTTTTATATCAAAATCTTATCCTCACTTGTCATAACTTCACAAACAAACATACACCTGGTGTTTAACATTTCAGATGTAAAAAATTTAGCTGATGGTTTGATGGTCCAAGTAGACACTGTAATTTGAGTATTATTATAGTAGACACTGTAATTTGAGTGTTATTATAGTCTATACATGTAAATCATTTTGAAATATTTTCAACTATCATGCATAAAATCATGTGTTACAGGAATTTGGTGTAACATATCACAACCTAATAAATCACTATGCATATATATATGAGCTTTTATTCAATATTTAAGAATATGTTTAACTCATATAACTAGAGTATCCATATCAATTACGGTGTTAAGTGATCATTTACAATCAACGGCCACTTTGTTGTTTCTAACATATTTATTCCCCTGCATTTAGTTCGCTATTGCACCCATTATACATCTATCAAAATAAATATGGAGGGAAGATGCATTCGTTTTGTAATGTACAAAGATATGCCACACCTAAAAAGTTCACTACTAATACAAATGGCTAACAAATTAAATTGAAAATGCTAACCGATTAAGTGAAAGGGTTATAATGATAATGATTGATTTTGAAAATTATTTTGAAGAGATATCCTACTCAAACTAGTGTTGCTCGCAATCAATGCCTCTTCAACATGGATATTGATGGTCTCGGTAAAAAATTTTGAAATTTGGGTTCTAAAAAATTTGTGTCAAGTTTCTAAATCTTTTTCATCAATTTTTCCTAGTTTCTAAATAATTATAAATTTTAAGTGGACATATTTTAACTAGAGACTAATATGGATAGTATGAGGGTGAAAAATATTAAAGATTTTGAGCAATTGATGGTTGAGGATTCAAAGAACCTGTGTAGGGCCTTATATGATCTTAAAAGTTGTTGCAAACATTCAGTAACAACATTTGAGAGAGTTTCAATAATATGATGGCAAAAATTAAGCAAAAACATCTTTGAAAATTTGTATAAATGTATGGGTAACTTGTAATGAGGTTTTTTACAATAGAACAAATGATTTAGTTGGTTGGTATTGTGGAGATTTGATTCCCAATACCAAGAGTGCTAGACCAGGTGCGGAAAAAAATAGAGGAGTTTAAAGTATGATAAAAATGTTGCGGGAAAGGTTTATGAAGTTACAAGCATCCATTCTTACATTTTCACAATTAATCATAAGAAAAAAGTTGTAGTTATTTGGTTCTCTATAACAAATCAGACAGTTTGCTCGAGTAAATATTTGAACCATAATAGAGTGACTTGTAATATATCCATGTTATTAATTTTATCCGGACCAAATACGGGGTCAGAGGATTTGGTCGTCACTATAAAATCTCAATCCAAATTAATTTGTTTAATCAATAAATAAATACCAGCAGAAGATATTTATCATTTATGACCCCAAACTAATCTAAGATCTTTTGAGGTTACAGTTCTAGAAACAAGATATCCAAATTCCATAAATAAAATTTTCACTTCCTTTTAAAACTCTTTTCAATAAATTCCAAATCAAAACTAAACCCACTAGTATAACTTCGAAATGAAGTATACTAGGCCCAAATAATATACACAACTATAATATAATATAATATAAACCACTTTACACAATAAAACTTACACTAGTCCGCAAACCCTGGAACAACCACCTTCCAAAAGCTTATTCCTTGCTTTCTTAAATTACGCAGCTAAACAACGCAAGCTAATCCTCACTGGAGGTTAAATTTGAAAACAGGCAAGTATGACCGAGAGAAATGCTCAGCAAGTTCATTATAGCATATATAAAGTCTTTTGATATAAAAACCGACATCCGCAATAGAGCAGAACATTTAAAATCATAATTGCTGAATCGAAAAATTTATTAAAGAATCGGATAACTGTTTCTCGCTGTATTCAAAACCCTTTTTGATATTTTCGAGCGAAATGCTTCAGCAATACTTTGAATCTTGACGAGAATAAAACTCGTAAAACAGTGTTTACGGAAATTTCATAAACAACAATAACAAGAAACAATGATTATAGATTGAATTATAAACTTTAGTTAAATCCGAACTCTTGACGATAATACTTATTTTGTTGTCATATCAAATTAGATATCAATACGACATTTGATGCTCACAACATTTCATATTGAAGTCAACATCAATCATCTATACTAATACCACCTTTAATATTTAACAATAAACTAAGTATCCACATAAAACAGAACTGAATCAAATCCGCAGTTCACTTTTAATCCAAAACAGAATCAGTTGATAAATCATTTATTCTATGATTATCAAAACCATAAAGAAATTTAGATATCAATTTAGATTGGAACCAATAACATTTCATGTTGTTCCCGATGATCAGTCGTGAAACAACACCGGTATCCCGCAACCATACCGTAAATATAGGTACTACCCATATCCCGAAGACATACGGTACCTATAGGGCGCCAGAAAAGGCATAACTAGCCTTGAAAGATATTATAGCTGGACCGATATCTCGATCACCTACGCTGTAACCAGTAACCAGTAACCAGTAACCATTTCAATCTTAAAACCTTTTTTATTAAAAAATGAGCTGAATCCTTCGACATCCTAAATAATTTTTATTCCCCCAATCACTTGGGTAGGAATTCTCGCAACAAAATCATCTTTCTCAAAATCAAAATTATTTATAAATCCAGTAATTTGATAAGTAAAACATTTAACTATTCTGAACATAAAATAGCTGAGGGTACTTGCATAAACAGAATTATTTAATTCAGCGATATATAAAACATTTATCTATTCTGAACTGAGAATAGGATAAGCAATACTTGCATGATAAGATTTAAAATAAATATCACTTGAACAATAAGTGATGATAGGGATACTTGCCTTTGGGTTTTTAGCAGTTAGTCATACTCGCAAAGACACATCTATTCTGACATTCTATCTCAAAGCATCAATGTCCTGCTTTTCAACACTTTACAGATATGCTGCTCCTGTGATTGCTAGAAGCCAGATATTCAATATCATTCCATCTTACTATTTATCCATCATCTTGTCTCGATCAATTCGAGATATCCACATCTATATTTAAAAGATCACACTTTAATCATCTAATCGATAATTACTCAATGAACTACGCGTCAACACCCTATCGTCTACCCATACGATAGCTCACACATAAATATAACAGACAAATACAGGTCTCTTGATCGACATACACACATAATTCACATAGCACATAAGCACATAACTCATGTATCATATAATTCATATCATATATGACTTGGTTCGTCAAAAGGTTCGACTCAATATGTTTAAAACAGAAATCGGGTCAATAACAGTATTTGTCGATCAAAAATCGACTTAGAAAGATTCGTAAAATAAGGGACCTTTCAAAACAAAAGAATTTGGGTCTCAAAAGTATAATGAAATCAGAATATTTTTCTGAGTCTGTACGCGTTCGTTTCGTATTAAACGGACGAACGATTGATTTATTATGAATTTTTGAACATTTTTCGGAATTAAAACGGGTCTCCAAATCGTTTAATAATTAAATAATAGGGCTCGAACACCCAAAAATATGTTTATAATAATTATCAAGCCTGGAAAAAAATTTAAATTAATATTTTAAACTTGAACTATTTTTCGAAATTTTTAAATCAATTTAAAATAATTAAATCTAATTAGATTATGAATTAAAAATTATTTAATAATTAATTAAATTAATTCATCAATTAATATTTAAATTAATTGACTAACTAAATAATTAATTATCAACTAAAATTAATTAACTAAATAATTTGGATTTAGTTTTGAATTAAAATAAATTTTCAGAATTATAAATAATGATTTTTAAAATAAAAACGAATTTTTAGAATAAAAGAAACTGACTTTTGATTTAAAATAAAATAGGAATTGCAGAAACATGTTTTTGATTTTGGAATAGGAGAAAACAGGATCTAAACCGGGTTAGAGTCGGGTTATATCCGGGTCCTCAAGAAACCGGCCGGGTCGCCAAGAATACCTGCCGGATTTCTGAAAACCCAGAAACCGACGAGGTTTTCCGGTGACCGCGGTAAGCCCGGCGGAACTCCGGCAACACTCAGAACACATCTAATCAACCTCGTTTTGAACGATTTCAATACCAAATCAATTCCAAATCCTACTATGAACAAATACGCCAACCCAGAAATCAAAAAAATTGCCCGACTCGACTATTCCGATCCAAAAAGTCTAATTCTCCGGTGAATACATCGGAAAATCAAATTCATCCAATACTCAACAAAAACTTACAATCCTGGTATCAAAATAATCCTGAATTCATATCCAAACTAATCACAATCTTAAAACTAACAAACAAACACCAGATAATCCAGAAATTCAATTCAAAAACCTGATATACTCAAGAGCTCGGTTTTTAACATATTGAACTAAAACATCAATAAAACTGGTCCAAATAAATCATATTAATCATAATAAAGCTAACTATATCATCAGAAACAATCAAAAACTAATAAAATCGAAAGCCCCAATACTTAAATATAAACCCTAAAATTTGACTTTATAAATTACCCATCCTTTGTTGATTTTGATGCTAAAATCAGAAAGAAGATGTTGAGAGCTTTAAAATGGATATTCATACTTGTAATTTGGACCACAGAATCATTCCCAAATTTGTTTTGATCTTCAAGAACAAATTAAACCCTAACCCTAATTCTTGAGAGAAAAATCTGATTTTCTAAAAAATAAAAATAAAAACTAATTTTTAATAATAATTATTAATAAATAAAAAGCTATTTATACTTATAGAATATTGGTACGCATTGGATCATATTGGATCGATAAATTTGTTGCTTAGCCGCTAAGTAACTGCAAAGCGATCCAAAAATAGATTACTTAGCCGCTAAGTAACTATTAAAATGATACAATTTAGTATAAGATTTGGAAAATTATCAAAACTGGGCTTCTTATAATATACTTTATACGGAAATAATGTAATAATATCCCGTCTTTCGATAGTACGGGTTTTCTTGATTTATCGAAATAACTATCGTATTGAAAATCTTGCGTCAGGTCGCGCATGGGTCAAACCGTAATCCGGATCGAAAAAGTCAAAACACAAAAAATGTCCGGAATTACCAGATTAGGTTAGAAAAGAGTTTTCGGAAGAGTTTCGGGTTGTAAAAACGTAAAAACAGTTGAAGTTGGACGATTCCCGACTTTATAAAATAATTTTGGTAATTATTTAGAAAATAATTAATAATTCATAAATCATTATAAAATCATAAAACAATCTAAAAATTACCAGGAAAATATCACAATTGTCTATATTTATTCTAGACATATAATAATTAAAATACTCAAATAATATCACATATAAACACCCAATCAATTATAATTATCATATAATTCAATAAAATTCACATAAAAATCACATAAATAATTCCAAATAATAATAATAATATTTAAAAATATGGGATATTACATATATTTCCTTGTTGTTTATTTATTTTAGTTTATTTGCATTTTTTATAGTTTCTTGTTATATAGTGTGTGTTTTTCATTTTTAAGTTATGTGTTTTCGTGTCATAGAGTTATCTTTGATTGATGGATTTGGTAAGAAGTAGGGGCGGTGGTTGTGATAGTTTGGATTTGGTAAGAATTTCTGGGATTGTTTGGATGAAATAGTTAGGTTGATACCTAGGGACCAGATTTTTTATATAGGAGGTGATTTTAATGGTCATATTGACGAACACTCGGATGGTTATATAGTCATTCATGGGGGTTTTGGTTTTGGGACGAGGAACAGGAATGGGTCGGATCTTTTGGAGTTTGCATTGGAACATGAATTAGTGATTGTTAATTCTTGTTTTAAAAAAATGGATGATCATCTGATTAATTTTAGGATTGGAGGTTATAACTCACAAATCGATTATCTTCTTATGAGAAAAGGCAACATGGATTGTAAAGATTGTAAAGTATTCTCGGGTGAGGCATGTACTACGCAACATCTTTTGTTGGTAATGGATATATGTATGAGGAAAAGAGTAGTACAAGATAATAGAGAGGTGACACCGAAATATTTTATGGAAAAATCTAAAGGGAGACAAAGTAGGTATTTTTAAAGAAAGGATTGGTTTGGCAAAAGACAGATTTTATGATGAGAATGTTAATAAAATGTGGAATCGATTGGCATGTACAATCATAAATATAGCTACAGATATCTTAGGTGTTACCTCAAGAAAGGTTCAGGTGCAGAAGGAAGCTTGGTGGTGGGACCAGGAGGTGCAGGGGCGAGTAAAAATTAAACATGATCGTTTTAGGGAACTTTTGTGTTGCCAAGATGATGAACAAGTTGACATGAGAAGAATTTTATATAAGGAAGCTAAACGTACGGGTAAGAAGATAGTAGAGGAGGCAAAATCAAAGGCGTATGAGGCTATGTATAATCACCTTGGTACAAACGAGGGTCAAAATGGTATTTATAGATTGGAGAAGGTTTAAGAAAGGAGGAGAAGAGATTTAGGTTTTGTTAAGTGTATAAAGGATGTCAATGGACATGTTCTAGTGAATGATAAGGATATTCGGAACATATGCCATAACTATTTTAGGGAGTTATTTAATAAGGAGAGAATCGGTGTTAGGGAGATAGGAGCAGATAGTGAGTCTAGCTTTGACTTCGGTGTTCAGCCTTCGATGAGCAGAGCCGAAGTTAAGGGAGCATTACATGAGATGGGGAGAGGTAAAGCTACGGGGCCGGATTAAATACCTATAAAGGTATGGTTGTGTTTGGGTGAAGAGGGAGAGCAATGGCTAACGAGGTTATTCGATAATATACTTCGGACTAGTGACATACCGCAGGAATGGAGGCTTAGCATGGTAGTGACAATTTATAAAAATAAGGGAGATGCACAAGACTGTAGCAATTATCGTGGTATTAAAATTTTAAATCATACTATGAAATTATGGGAAAGAGTGATTGAAAATAGCTTAAGAAGTATGGTGGAAGTGTCATAAAATGAATTTTGCTTTATGTCGGGCAGGTCGACCTTGGAAGCAATTCACCTTCTTAGACAGTTGATGGAGAAATATTGTGTACATAGTAAAGACTTACACTTGGTGTTCATAGATTTGGAGAAAGCATATGATAGTGTTCCGCGTGAGGTAATTTGGGAAAGTTTGGTGGCTAAAGGGGTGTCATGGATATATTTGAGGGCGATAAAAGAGATGTATTTTCACGTAAGGACGTGTGTTCGAACATCGGTTGGGGATACACATTATTTTCCGGTAGGAATAGGACTTCACCAAGGATCCTCGCTAAGCCTATTTCTTTTCACAGATATAATGGATGTTCTAACTAGGGGAATTAAGGATATTGTACCTTGGTGTATGTTATTCGCGGATGATATAGTCATAATTAAGGAGATATGGGTTGCAGTTAATGTAACATTAGAGCGATGGAGGTTTATATTCGAGTCTAATGCATTGCGGGTTAGTAGGTCTAAGACGGAATATTTGTGGTGTAACTTTAGTAATCAACCGAATGATGGGGGTGGATGTTCTGATGGGCGATCAAGTACTACCCCCAAAGTTAATTTCAGGTATTTGGGTTCCATTTTGCATAAGAAAGGGGGATAGATGTGGATGTTACATATTGTATCAAATCAGGATGGCTAAAATGGAGGGCTGCTACAGGAGTAATGTGTTGTAGGAGGGTTTGTTTCAGAGTAAACGGAAAATTTTATAGGGTAGCGATCAGACCAGCCTTGTTATAAGGGTAGGAGTGTTGGGCATTGAAAAAGGCTCAAGAGTATAGTTTAGAGGTGGCGGAAATAAGAATGTTAAGGTGAATTTGTGGACGCACCATATTGAATAGATTGTCAAATAGTTTTTTCAGGAATAAATTACGAGTTGCGCCTATTGCAGAAAAAGTGAGTGAGGCCGACTGCGTTGGTTTGGGCATATTAGGCGAAGAAGGGTAGCTGCTCCAGTGCGCAGGGTGGAGGACTTAGTGGTATCGGGATCGAGAAGGACAGGGAGGCCAAGGAGGACTTGGTCTGATCTAATCACGCCGGACTTAAAGGCCCTAAATCTCAGTTATGACATGGCCTCGGATAGGAGATCTTGGCACAGGAGGATTAGGGTGGCAGATTAGTTTGGACTTTCCTAGTTTGCATGTGTAGTTTGTAATTTAGTGCACTTTTTGGTAGCTTGTTATAATTTTCTTTGTCTAGTACTTAGACTTAATAAGGTTGGTAGTTTGTTCTCATAGTTATTAATAGTCTTAGTTACTCGTGTAGGTGCTACAATGTCCCTTTTTAAAGCTATATGACTAATTATATGATATGGTAGATGAGTTGTGTGCTGTTTTAGTTTTTTTTGGACAGGTTTGTGGTAATTCAAATATTTAGTTTGGAGAGTGATCTCCAAGGGAAATATTAAGTTTGAGGCATCAAAAGGAGTGCAAAATGAGAAATAGAAGGGGGCTTACGACAATGAACCAAAACGAAACTTTTTATGGTAACTCCCATGTGAAGAAGGTCATGGGATGAGGTATTGTATCATTGTTTATCGTTGCCTCGCTTATTATACTTATGTTTATGGATCATTGCTTACCTATGACACACATATTTGTGCACACACACAAGGCGTGGGTCTTTTGAGGAAATAGCCTCTTTATTTTTTGGAATGAGGGTAATGTTGCGTACTATATACCCTCCTCAGACACTGTCATAGGCGGTATTATTGGGTACCATTCATTGATTGATTAAATGATTTCTAGGAGATTTGATAAAAAAATTCTTAAAAATGCGTGCAAGTAAAAGTAAATCATGATTACATTTAAATTATGAAAAAAATGAATTTTAGGATATTTTTATAATTAATATTAAAAGTTGAACAAATTTGTAAATCACTTTTTAAAATGGGTCATATTAAAAAATATCGTATGTTATTATATTTCACTACATAGTCTACTAGACATCTGTAACAAACCATTCACAAATAAATTACCAATCATCTTATGCTGGCTTTCTTGATCTTAATCCAAAAAAAGTTGGAATATATGTTATGCTTCCTTGCTATTTTTCCATTATTTAATTTTAGGATATTTATTAAATTTCGAGGCCAAATAATAAATTTAATTATCACCCTTTGGTCACAAGTGCACCTAACATGAAAGAGACAAATCTTGAAAAGTATGAAAAGGTATAGGATTAGTTCCTCCGAGATATTGTCGAGATATTGTCGATTTTAACATTTGTAATATTTTACCAATCAATTAATAATTTAGACCTCATGTTACTAACACACTCGATAATGCACTTCTGCCTCAAAAATTTGCTCACAAGAATGTTACACAATTCAAGGTTAAGAAAAACCTATTGGGCTTATGGTACCACTAAGAATGTATTGAAAATTGAGTTTTTTTTGGGAGAAGACAAATAATGTATCAAGTAATTAAATTTTATCCACAGACTTTATTGTCCGCATTTATCCTCTTACCATAATTTAGTATCATGTACATTTCTTATGAGGATTGAGAGTAGAGCTGAGAGCATCAAGTGTTCTCCTCGAACATGATGGAAGACCATGAAACGTATGAATCTGAGTGAGCACATGATGACAAATCTAACCAAACACACAGAGGCATTCGCGTATCAATCATTACAATAAAATTATTTTGCTACATTTAGCTAGCTTTTCTCGATGAAGAAGCAGTTTTTTTAGCATTATGTGTGATTGTCAGAATTCAAACTCTTCCCCGTGAAATATTAATAATATAGATAAAATAATAAAACAGAAAATAGTCAAAGTTCTTGAAATCCCATGAGCAGCAACTAGTTAGGTCAAACCAAACAATTGTGAAGGAGAAATATGAATGAAAGAAATAAAACCATGCATGGATGCAGCAGCTATATACGCTTAAGATTCAAGGTTGAAAGATTAATGTTGCATACTATTGTCAATTCTTCCGCACTATATGCAAGGTGGACTAGCTGGTTCATAAAATTAAATCTTAGAAAGAAGAAAGACTTTATTGAAACTTGTAGATGCAGGATCTCACATATTTAAAATTGTTAAGCTTGTTACAATTATATGTATATTTAATCACCTGGGACAGCTGATAGATTACATAAGCAAGCATTGAGGTAATGCTATGAGGGAATGTAAATACACCACCCTAACAAGTTAGGTTAAAAGGGATGAGTGTTGTTACCATATTTCTTACTTTTATTTCCAAATACATTTATAGATGCCTTTCAGTTTTTCCTTGTCTTGGAAATTTTATCATCTAAGTACATTTAGTTCAGAGACGTTTTGAACAAAGATAATATCAAAATAATTATGTGGGTTTTTTATGGTTTTGAAATAATAATCCTTTAACAACTTAAAAATGAGTATGTGTGTTTTCATAGTTTTATATCAAAATCTTATCCTCACTTGTCATAACTTCACAAACAAACATACACCTGGTGTTTAACATTTCAGATGTAAAAAATTTAGCTGATGGTTTGATGGTCCAAGTAGACACTGTAATTTGAGTATTATTATAGTAGACACTGTAATTTGAGTGTTATTATAGTCTATACATGTTAATGATTTTGAAATATTTTCAACTATCATGCATAAAATCATGTGTTACAGGAATTTGGTGTAACATATCACAACCTAATAAATCACTATGCATATATATATGAGCTTTTATTCAATATTTAAGAATATGTTTAACTCATATAACTAGAGTATCCATATCAATTACCGTGTTAAGTGATCATTTACAATCAACGGCCACTTTGTTGTTTCTAACATATTTATTCCCCTCCATTTAGTTCGCTATTGCACCCATTATACATCTATCAAAATAAATATGGAGGGAAGATGCATTCGTTTTGTAATGTACAAAGATATGCAACACCTAAAAAGTTCACTACTAATACAAATGGCTAAGAAATTAAATTGAAAATGCTAACCGATTAAGTGAAAGGGTTATAATGATAATGGTTGATTTTGAAAATTATTTTGAAGAGATATCCTACTCAAACTAGTGTTGCTGGCAATCAATGCCTCTTCAACATGGATATTGATGGTCTCGGTAAAATTTTTTGAAATTTGGGTTCTACAAAATTTCTGTCAAGTTTCTAAATCTTTTTCATCAATTTTTCCTAGTTTCTCAATAATTATAAATTTTAAGAGAACATATTTTAACTAGAGACTAATATGGATAGTATGAGGGTAAAAAATATTAAAGATTTTGAGCAATTGATGGTTGAGGATTCAAAGAACGTGTGTAGGGCCTTATATGATCTTAAAAGTTGTTGCAAACATTCAGTAACAACATTTGAGAGAGTTTCAATAATATGATGGCAAAAATTAAGCAAAAACATCTTTGAAAATTTGTATAAATGTATGGGTAACTTGTAATGAGGTTTTTTACAATAAAACAAATGATTTAGTTGGTTGGTATTGTGGAGATTTGATTCCCAATACCAAGAGTGCTAGACCAGGTGCGGAAACAAATAGAGGAGTTTAAAGTATGATAAAAATGTTGCGGGAAAGGTTTATGAAGTTACAAGCATCCATTCTTACATTTTCACAATTAATCATGAGAAAAAAGTTGTAGTTATTTGGTTCTCTATAACAAATCAGACAGTTTGCTCGAGTAAATATTTGAACTATAATAGAGTGACTTGTAATATATCCATGTTATTAATTTTATCCGGACCAAATACGGGGTCAGAGGATTTGGTCGTCACTATAAAATCTCAATCCAAATTAATTTGTTTAATCAATAACTAAATGCCAGCGGAAGATATTTATCATTTATGACCCCAAACTAATCGAAGATCTTTTCAGGTTACAGTTCTAGAAACAAGATATCCAAATTCCATAAATAAAATTTTCACTTCCTTTTAAAACTCTTTTTAATAAATTCCAAATCAAAACTAAACCCACTAGTATAACTTCGAAATGAAGTATACTAGGCCCAAATAATATACACAACTATAATATAATATAATATAAACCACTTTACACAATAAAACTTACACTAGTCCGAAAACCCTCGAACAACCACCTTCCAAAAGTTTATTCATTGCTTTCTTAAATTACGCAGCTAAACAACGCAAGCTAATCCTCACTGGAGGTTAAATTTGAAAACAGGCAAGTATGAGCGAAAGAAATGCTCAGCAAGTTCATTATAGCATATATAAAGCCTTTTGATATAAAAACTGACATCCGCAATAGAGCAGAACATTTAAAATCATAATTGCTGAATCGAAAAATTTATTAAAGAATCGGATAACTGTTTCTCGCTGTATTCAAAACACTTTTTGATATTTTCGAGCGAAATGCTTCAACAACACTTTGAATCTTGATGAGAATAAAACTCGTAAAACAGTGTTTACAGAAATTTCGTAAACAACAATCACAAGAAACAATGATTATAGATTGAATTAGAAACTTTACTTAAAACCGAACTCTTGACGATAATACTTATTTTGTTGTCATATCAAATTAGATATCAATACGACATTTGATGCTCACAACATTCCATATTGAAGTCAACATCAATCATCTATACTAATACCACCTTTAATATTTAACAATAAACTAAGTATCCACATAAATCAGAACTGAATCAAATCCGCAGTTCACTTTTAATCCAAAACAGAATCAGTTGATAAATCATTTATTCTATGATTATCAAAACCATAAAGATATTTAGATATCAATTTAGATTGGAACCAATAACATTTCATGTTGTTCCCGATGATCAGTCGCGAAACAACACCGGTATCCCGCAACCATACCGTAAATATAGGTACTACCCATATCCCGAAGACATACGGTACCTATAGGGCACCAGAAAAGGCACAACTAGCCTTGAAAGATATTACAGCTGGACCGATATCTCGATCACCTATGCTGTAACCAGTAACCAGTAACCATTCCAATCTTAAAAACCTTTTTATTGAAAAAGGAGCCGAATCCTTTGCATCCTAAATAATTTTTATTCCCCCAATCACTTGGGTAGGAATTCATCCAACAAAATCATCTTTCTCAAAATCCAACATATTTATAAATCCAGTAATTTGATAAGTAAAACATCTAAATATTCTGAACATAGAATAGCAGAGGGTACTTGCATAAAAAAATTATTTAATTCAGCGATATATAAAACATTTATCTATTCTGAACTGAGAATAGGAAAAGCAATACTTGCATGATAAGATTTAAAATAAATATCACTTGAACAATAAGTGATGATAGGGATACGCATCTATTCTGACATTCTGTCTCAAAGCATCACTGTCCTGTTTTTCAGCACTTTACTGATATGCTGCTCTTGCGATTGCTAGAAACCAGATATCCAATGCCATTCCATCTTACTATTTATCCATCGTCTTGTCCCGATCAACTCGAGAGATACGCATCTATAATTAAAATATCACACTTTAATCATCTAATCGATAATTACTCAACGAACTGCGCGTCAACACCCTATCGTCTACCCATACGATAGCCCACACATAAATATAACAGACAAATACAGGACTCTTGATCCACATACACACATAATTCACATAACACATAAGCACATAACTCATGTATCACATAATTCGTATCATATATGACTTGGTTCCTCAAAAGGTTTGACTCAATACGTTTAAAACTGAAATCGGGTCAATAACAGTATTTGTCGATCAAAAATCGACTCAGAAATATTCGTAAAACAAGCGAACTTTCAAAACAAAAGAATTTGGGTCTCGAAAGTATTTTTAATGAAAGCGGAATATTTTTCTGAGTCCGTACGCGTTCGTTTCGTATTAAACGGATGAACGGTTGATTTATTATGAATATTTAAACATTTTTTGGAATTAAAACATGGTCTCCAAATCGTTTAATAATTAAATAATAGGGCTCGAACCCCCGAAAATATTTTTATAATAATTATCGAGCCTGGAAAATAATTTAAAATAATATTTTAAAGCTCGAACAATTTTTCATAATTTTTAAATCAATTTAAAATAATTAAATCTAATTAAATAATGAATTAAAAATATTTAATAACTAATTAAATTAATTAATCAGTTAATATTTAAATTAATTGAATAACTAAATAATTAATTATCAACTAAAATTAATTAACTAAGTAATTTGGATTTAGTTTTGAATTAAAATAAATTTTCAGAATTAAAAATAATGATTTTTAATATAAAAATGAATTTTTAGAATAAAAGAAACTGAATTTTGATTTAAAATAAAATAGAAATTGCATAAACATGTTTTTGATTTTGGAATAGGAGAAAACAGGATCTAAACCGGGTCAAAGTCAAGTTATATCCGGGTCCTCAAGAAATCGGCCGGGTGGCCAAGAATACCCGCCAGATTTCTGAAAAACCCAGAAACCGACGAGGTTTTTCGGTGACCGCGGTAAGCCCTGCGGAACTCCGTCAACACTCAGAACGCATCCAATCAACCTCGTTTCGATCGATTTCAATACCAAATCGATTCCAAATCCTGCTATGAACAAATACGCCAACCCAGAAATCAAAAACATTGCATAAGTCGACATTTCCGATCCAAAACGTCGAATTCTCCGGTGAATACATCGGAAAATCAAATTCAACCGATACTCAACAAAAACTTACAATCCTGGTATCAAAATAATCCTGAATTCATATCCAAACTAATCACAATCTTAAAACTAACAAACAAAAACCAGGTAATCCACAAATTCAATTCAAAAATCTGATAAACTCAAGAGCTCGGTTTTTAACATATTGAACTAAAACATCAATAAAACCGGTCCAAATAAATCATATTAATCATAATAAAGCTAACTATATCATCAGAAACAATCAAAAACTCATAAAATTAAAAGCCCCAATGCTTAAATATAAACCCTAAAATTCAACTTTATAAATTACCCATCCTTTGTTGATTTTGATGCTGAAATTAGAAAGAGGATGTTGAGAGCTTCAAAACGGATATTCACACTTGTGATTTGGATCACAGAATCAATCCCAAATTTGCTTTGATCTTCAAGAACAAATCAAAACCCTAACCCTAATTCTTGAGAGAAAAATCTGATTTTCTGTAAAATAAAAATAAAAACTGATTTTTAATAATAATTATTAATAAATAAAAAGCTATTTATACTTATAGATTATTGGTACGCATTGGATCATATTGGATCGATAAATTTGTTGCTTAGCCGCTAAGTAACTGCAAACCGATCCGAAAATAGATTATTTAGCCGCTAAGTAACTATTAAAACGATATAATTTAGTATCAGATTTGGAAAATTATCAAAACTGGGCTTCTTATAAAATACTTTATACGGAAATAATGTAATAATATCCCGTCTTTCGATAGTACGGGTTTTGTTGATTTATCGAAATAACTATCTTATTGAAAATCTTGCATCGGGCCGCGCACGGGTCAAACCGTAATCCGGATCGAAAAAGCCAAAACACAAAAAATATCTGGAATTACCAGATTAGGTTAGGAAGGAGTTTTCGGAAGAGTTTCGGGTTGTAAAAATGTAAAAACAGTTGAAGTTCGACGATTCCCGGCTTTATAAAATAATTTTGGTAATTATTCAGAAAATAATTAATAATTCATAAATCATTATAAAATCATATAACAATCTAAAAATTACCAGGAAAATATCACAATTATCTATATTTTATTCAGGACATATAATAATTAAAATACTCAAAGAATATCACATATAAACACCCAAACATCAATTCCAATTATCATATAATTCACTAAAAATCACATAAAAATCACATAAACAATTCCAAATAATAATAATAATAATATTTGAAAATATGGGATATTACAATCTACCCCCATTATAAGGATTCCGTCCTTCGAATCAGCAGAAGAAAGCACTAAGGGTTTTCTAACCAACTTTCCATTTCCAAATAACCTCAATTTTTCATAATCTCAAACAAATCTTGTATTCCTTGTATAATAAAACTTTTACAGGAGCTTCACTGTGTACCACTGTTTCGTCTACATCCTTTGACAAATTCCTCAATAGAATCACTTTTACTGATCGCGAGAAAGAAGAATAGAGAGAAAAATAAAGAGAAAGAAAAGAAAGAGAGAGATAGATAAAGAGAGAGAAGTAAAGAAACAGACCAACTTCGGTATATGCTACTGATATTTTAGTCACATTGCAATCCACTGTTGCTGTTGGTAATCCCATCACATAGCCTTACTTTGACTCGACCAGGATAACTGAGCTTAACTTGATTGACATACCTTCGAATATTTGGAATGATATAATCATGGAATTTCAAAAAAAAAATGAATTTGATACCATAATGAGACCAAAATCTGAATTTGAGAAAAAGTATTATTGAAATAAAAGAATAACTGAGAGATCAATATGATCAAACGAACTTGGTATTACGTGTCCAACGAGGACACTACTAATGGTTGTTAACCTTCATATATTCACAATACACACAAGTGATGGCATCCCATCCAACTCCTATCACGCAGACAGGTATACCTTGTGTCCCCTATATTTAGGGTTGTTCATCTCAGTCAGAATAAAAGAATATCAAAAGAATCCAAAATCAATGGAATAAAACTGGAAAGATTTCAAAGCTGATATTTCTGGAGAAAATAAAATCCAGAAAAAAAGATTTTGGAACAAAATGATTAAACGAGTGTTAGGGAATATATCCTCTAACAGATACCTCTTTTGAGAGAGGTCAAAAGAAGTTAAAGAAAGAGAAGGTATTACCAAAGTCTTAATACTTATCTTCTATTTGAGCTCTTATGTTGACTCGCCATCTGATTCTTGACACTTCTTCATATTCTGAGGATATCGATAATCATCATCGTCGTTGAATCGTAGTAGCCTCGGAAGATTCCACAATAGAACTTTGCAGCTTCCCGGAGTTCCATCCAGCTCAGCACAATCATCTCAAACGAATACGCCTTATCTTAACTTAATTGTTGGTACTATATCCAATAGTCCAACAAGAACTCGATATGAGCTCAAGCGTCCTCACATAGCTATACACACTCCTACACTCTCTCGTTTCTAGTTTACTATAACCTCAGCTCTGATACCAACCTGTAACGCCCCAAATCCGGGGTCAGAGGATTTGGTCGTCACTATAAAATCTCAATCCAAATTAATTTGTTTAATCAATAATTAAATGCCAGCGGAAGATATTTATCATTTATGACCACAAACTAATCCAAGATCTTTTAAGGTTACAGTTCTAGAAACAAGATATCCAAATTCCATAAATAAAAATTTCACTTCCTTTTAAAACTCTTTTCAATAAATTCCAACTCAAAACTAAACCCACTAGTATAACTTTGAAATGAAGTATACTAGGCCCAAATAATATACACAACTATAATATAATATAATATAAACCATTTTACACAATAAAACTTACACTAGTCCGCAAACCCTGGACCAACCACCTTCCAAAAGCTTCTTCCTTGCTTTCTTGAATTACGCAGCTAAACAACGCAAGATAATCCTCATTGCAGGTTAAATTTGAAAACAGGCGAGTATGAGCGAAAGAAATGCTCAGTAAGTTCATTATAGCATATATAAAGTCTTTTGATATAAAAACCGACATCCGCAATAGAGCAGAACATTTAAAATCATAATTGCTGAATCAAAAAATTTATTAAAGAATCAGATAATTGTCTCTCGCTGTATTCAAAACCCTTTTTGATATTTTCGAGCGAAATGCTTTAGCAATACTTTGAATCTTGATGAAATAAAACTCGTAAAACAGTGTTTACGGAAAGGTCATAAACAACAATAACAAGAAACAATGATTACAGATTGAATCATAAATTTTACTCAAAACCGAACTCTTGACGATAATACTTATTTTGTTGTCATATCAAATTAGATATCAATACGAACTTTGATGCTCATAACATTCCATATTGAAGTCAACATCAATCATCTATATTAATACCACCTTTGATATTTAACAATAAACTAAGTATCCACATAAATCAGAACTGAATCAAATCCGCAATTCACTTTTAATCCAAAACAGGATCAGTTGATAAATCATTTATTCTATGATTATCAAAACCATAAAGAAATTTAGATATTAATTTAGATTGGAACCAATAACATTTTATGATGTTCCCGATGATCAGTCGCGAAACAACACCGGTATCCCGCACCCATACCGTAAATATAGGTACTACCCGTATCCCGAAGACATACGGTACCTATAGGGCGCCAGAAAAGGCATAACTAGCCTTGAAAGATATTACAGCTGGACCGATATCTCGATCACCTATGTTGTAACCAATAACTAGTAACCAGTAACCATTCCAATCATAAAACCTTTTTTATTAAAAAAGGAGCCGAATCCTTCGACATCCTAAATAATTTTTATTCCCCCAATCACTTGGGTAGGAATTCTCGCAACAAAATCATCTTTCTCAAAATCAAAAATATTTATAAATCCAGTAATTTGATAAGTAAAACATTTAACTATTCTGAACATAAAATAGCAGAGGGTACTTGCATAAAGAGAATTATTTAATTCAGCGATATATAAAACATTTATCTATTCTGAACTGAGAATAGGAAAAGCAATATTTGCATGATAAGATTTAAAATAAATATCACTTGAACAATAAGTAATGATAGGGATACTTGCCTTTGGGTTATTAGCAGTTAGTCACACTAGCAAAGACGCATCTATTCTGACATTCTGTCTCAAAGCATCAATGTCCTCCTTTTCAACACTTTACAGATATGCTGCTCCTGTGATTGCTAGAAGCCAGATATCCAATATCATTCCATCTTACTATTTATCCATCGTCTTGTCCCGATCAATTCGAGAGATCCGCATCTATATTTAAAACATCACACTTTAATCATCTAATCGATAATTACTCAATGAACTGCGCGTCAACACCCTATCGTCTACCCATACGATAGCCCACACATAAATATAACAGACAAATACAGGTCTCTTAATCCACATACACACATAATTCACATAGCACACAACTCATGTATCACATAATTCATATCATATATGACTTGGTTCGTCAAAAGGTTCGACTCAATACGTTTAAAACAGAAATCGGGTCAATAACAGTATTTGTCGATCAAAAATCGACTCAGAAAGATTCGTAAAACAAGGGACCTTTCAAAACAAAAAAATTTGGGTCTCAAAAGTATTTTTAATGAAATCAGAATATTTTTCTAAGTCTGTACGCGTTCGTTTCGTATTAAACGGACGAACGATTGATTTATTATGAATTTTTGAACATTTTTCGGAATTAAAACGGGTCTCCAAATCGTTTAATAATTAAATAATAGGGCTCGAACACCCGAAAATATGTTTATAATAACTATCAAGCCTTGAAAATAATTTAAAATAATATTTTAAAGCTTGAACTATTTTTCGGAATTTTTAAATCAATTTAAAATAATTAAATCTAATTAAATTATGAATTAAAATTATTTAATTACTAATTAAATTAATTCATCAATTAATATTTAAATTAATTGACTAACTAAATAATTAATTATCAACTAAAATTAATTAACTAAATAATTTGAATTTAGTTTTGAATTAAATAAATTTTCAGAATTATAAATAATGATTTTTAAAATAAAAATGAATTTTTAGAATAAAAGAAACTGACTTTTGATTTAAAATAAAATAGGAATTGCAGAAACATGTTTTTGATTTTGGAATAGGAGAAAACAGGATCTAAACCGGGTCAAAGTCGGGTTATATCCGGGTCCTCAAGAAACCGGCCGGGTCGCCAAGAATACCTGTCGGATTTCTGAAAACCCAGAAACCGACGAGGTTTTCCGGTGACCGCAGTAAGCCCGGCGGAACTCCGGCAACACTCAGAACATATCCAATTAACCTCATTTTGATCGATTTCAATACCAAATCAATTCCAAATCCTACTATGAACAAATACGCCAACCCAGAAATCAAAAAAATTGCCCGACTCGACTATTCCGATCCAAAAAGTCTAATTCTCCGGTGAATACATCGGAAAATCAAATTCATCCAATACTCAACAAAAACTTACAATCCTGGTATCAAAATAATCCTGAATTCATATCCAAACTAATCACAATCTTAAAACTAACAAACAAACACCAGGTAATCCAGAAATTCAATTAAAAAATCTGATATACTCAAGAGCTCGGTTTTTAACATATTGAACTAAAACATCAATAAAACCGGTCCAAATAAATTATATTAATCATAATAAAGCTAACTATATCATCAGAAACAATCAAAAACTAATAAAATCGAAAGCCCCAATACTTAAATATAAACCCTAAAATTTGACTTTATAAATTACCCATCCTTTGTTGATTTTGATGCTAAAATCAGAAAGAAGATGTTGAGAGCTTTAAAACGGATATTCGTACTTGTGATTTGGACCACAGAATCATTCCCAAATTTGTTTTGATCTTCAAGAACAAATCAAACCCTAACCCTAATTCTTGAGAGAAAAATCTGATTTTCTGAAAAATAAAAATAAAAACTGATTTTTAATAATAATTATTAATAAATAAAAAGCTATTTATACTTATAGAATATTGGTACGCATTGGATCATATTGGATCGATAAATTTGTTGCTTAGCCGCTAAGTAACTGCAAAGCGATCCAAAAATAGATTACTTAGCCGCTAAGTAACTATTAAAATGATACAATTTAGTATAAGATTTGGAAAATTATCAAAACTGGGCTTCTTATAATATACTTTATACGGAAATAATGTAATAATATCCCGTCTTTCGATAGTACGGGTTTTGTTGATTTATCGAAATAACTATCGTATTGAAAATCTTGCGTCGGGCCGCACATGGGTCAAATTGTAATCCAGATCGAAAAAGTTAAAACACGAAAAATGTCCGGAATTACCAGATTAGGTTAGGAAAGAGTTTTCGGAAGAGTTTCGGGTTGTAAAAACGTAAAAACAGTTAAAGTTGGACGATTCCCGACTTTATAAAATAAATTTGGTAATTATTCAGAAAATAATTAATAATTCATAAATCATTATAAAATCATAAAACAATCTAAAAATTACCAGGAAAATATCACAATTATCTATATTTATTCTGGACATATAATAATTAAAATACTCAAATAATATCACATATAAACACCCAATCAATTCCAATTATCATATAATTCAATAAAATTCACATAAAAATCACATAAACAATTCCAAATAATAATAATAATATTTGAAAATATGGGATATTACATATATTTCCTTTTTGTTTATTTATTTTTAGTTTATTTGCATTTTTTATAGTTTCTTGTTATATAGTGTGTGTTTTTCATTTTTAAGTTGTGTGTTTTCGTGTCATAGAGTTATCTTTGATTGATGGATTTGGTAAGAAGTAGGGGCGGTGGTTGTGATAGTTTGGATTTGGTAAGAATTTCTGGGATTGTTTGGATGAAATAGTTAGGTTGATACCTAGGGACCAGATTTTTTATATAGGAGGTGATTTTAATGGTCATATTGGCGAATAGTCGGATGGTTATGTAGTCATTCATGGGGGTTTTGGTTTTGGGACGAGGAACAAGAATGGGTGGGATCTTTTGGAGTTTGCATTGGAACATGAATTACTGTTTGTTAATTCTTTTTTTAAAAAAATGGATGATCATCTGAATAATTTAAGGATTGGAGGTTATAACTCATAAATCGATTATCTTCTTATGAGAAAAGGCAAAATGGATTGTAAAGATTGTAAAGTATTCTCGGGTGAGGCATGTACTACGCACCATCTTTTGTTGGTAATGGATATATGTATGAGGAAAAGAGTAGTACAAGATAATAGAGAGGTGACACCGAAACATTTTATGGAAAAATCTAAAGGGAGACAAAGTAGGTATTTTTAAAGAAAGGATTGGTTTGGCAAGAGACAGATTTTATGATGAGAATGTTAATAAAATGTGGAATCGATTGGCATGTACAATCATAAATATAGCTACAGATATCTTAGGTGTTACCTCAAGAAAGGTTCAGGTGCAGAAGGAAGCTTGGTGGTGGGACCAGGAGGTGTAGGAGCGAGTAAAAATTAAACATGATAATTTTAGGGAACTTTTGTGTTGCCAAGATGATGAACAAGTTGACATGAGAAGAATTTTATATAAGGAAGCTAGACGTACGGGTAAGAAGATAGTAGAGGAGGCAAAATCAAAGGCGTATGAGGCTATGTATAATCACCTTGGTACAAAAGAGGGTCAAAATGGTATTTATAGATTGGAGAAGGTTTAAGAAAGGAGGAGAAGAGATTTAGGTTTTGTTAAGTGTATAAAGGATGTTAATGGACATGTTCTAGTGAATGATAAGGATATTCGGAATAGATGCCATAACTATTTTAGGGAGTTATTTAATAAGGAGAGAATCAGTGTTAGGGAGATAGGAGCAGATAGTGAGTCTAGCTTTGACTTCGGTGTTCAGCCTTCTATGAGCAGAGCCGAAGTTAAGGGAGCATTACATGAGATGGGGAGAGGTAAAGCTACGGGGCCGGATTAAATACCTATAAAGGTATGGTTGTGTTTGGGTGAAGAGGGAGAGCAATGGCTAACGAGGTTATTCGATAATATACTTTGGACTAGTGACATACCGCAGGAATGGAGGCTTAACATGGTAGTGACGATTTATAAAAATAAGGGAGATGCACAAGACTGTAGCAATTATCATGGTATTAAACTTTTAAGTCATACTATGAAATTATGGGAAAGAGTGATTGAAAATAGCTTAAGAAGTATGGTGGAAGTGTCATAAAATCAATTTCGCTTTATGTCGGGCAGGTCGACCTTGGAAGCAATTCACCTTCTTAGACAGTTGATGGAGAAATATTGTGTACATAGTAAAGATTTACACTTGGTGTTCATAGATTTGGAGAAAGCATATGATAGTGTTCCGCGTGAGGTAATTTGGGAAAGTTTGTTGGCTAAAGGGGTGTCATGGATATATTTAAGGGCGATAAAAGAGATGTATTTTCACTTAAGGACATGTGTTCGAACATCGGTTGGTGATACACATTATTTTCCGGTAGGAATAGGACTTCCCCAAGGATCCTCGCTAAGCCCATTTCTTTTCGCAGATATAATGGATGTTCTAATTAGGGGAATTAAGGATATTGTACCTTAGTGTATGTTATTCACGGATGATATAGTCATAATTAAGGAGACAATGGTTGCAGTTAATGTAACATTAGAGCGATGGAGGTTTATATTGGAGTCTAATGCATTGCGGGTTAGTAGATCTAAGACGGAATATTTGTGGTGTAACTTTAGTAATCAACCGAATGATGGGGGTGGATGTTCTGATGGGCGATCAAGTACTACCCCCAAAGATAATTTCAGGTATTTGGGTTCCATTTTGCATAAGGAAGGGGGATAGATGTGGATGTTACACATTGTATCAAATCAGGATGGCTAAAATGGAGGGCTGCTACAGGAGTATTGTGTGGTAGGAGGGTATGTTTCATAGTAAACGGAAAATTTTATAGGGTAGCGATCAGACCAGCCTTGTTATAAGGGTAGTAGTGCTGGGCATTGAAAAAGGCTCAAGAGTATAGTTTAGAGGTGGCGAAAATGAGAATGTTAAGGTGGATCTGTGGACATACCAGATTGAATAGATTGTCAAATAGTTTTTTCAGGAATAAATACGAGTTGCGCCTATTGCAGAAAAAGTGAGTGAAGGCCGACTGCGTTGGTTTGGGCATATTAGGCGAAGAAGGGTAGCTGCTCCAGTGCGCAGGGTGGAGGACTTAGTGGTATCGGGATCGAGAAGGAGAGGGAGGCCAAGGAGGACTTGGTCTGATCTAATCACGCTGGACTTAAAGGCCCTAAACCTCAGTTATGACATGACCTCGGATAGGAGATCTTGGCACAGGAGGATTAGGGTGGCAGATTAGTTTGGACTTTCCTAGTTTGCATGTGTAGTTTGTAATTTAGTGCGCTTTTTGGCACCACACCAGAAACTGAATCAGACAACACCTATTACACAATGGTGGCCAATAAAACTGTTGTCTCAAAAAATCAGACAACGATTAATTGGTAGTTGACCAAAAAGCCTTGTATCATTCTGTTTCACACAATGGTGATTCAACTTATTCGAAATTGTTGTCTAAATGGTGCCCCTGTGCTCCAATGAGACAATGGTTGTATTTATCCTCATTGTGTGACATTTATTGGCACAAGTGTTGTTTAGGTCACAATAAACCGGTGTGCTTTCTATGGTTTTACACAATGGGTTTTAAGGACTGTTGTGCAACTTAGACAACGGTTTTTCGGTACCAATGTGTTATTTATTTGAGACAATAGTGCAGAAAAACCAATGTTAGAAACAAAGCATAACAGACAATAGTTTATCATCCCTGTTGAGTAAAAGAGTTTCAGACAATGGTGTCTTACTCGTTGTGTGAATCACCTGCATTAGAAAATATGTTACAACAACTTTTATGAAAAACCGTTGTCTAATTTTCAGAGGGTTTTAAAAAAATTGCCTAAAACATAAATCTTTAGACAAAAAGCAAACCAAATGCTTTAAGAACATTGTCAAATAAATGCTTCCAACAAGTTGTCAAACCAGATGTACAAAAAACTTCTCAACCTAACTGAAAGGTATAAATTACATATAAGAATTCTTGGATAAAAATCAAACCAAATCCTTCAAGAACAATGCCAAAACAAATCTTACAATAAACTGTCCAACCAAATTTGATTTAGTACAAATTATAAGCAAAGGGGATGACATAGGCACTTATAGGCAACATCTGATCAGTTGATATAATTATGGAAGTTGAATCATCTCTTCTTCCTCCCGCATGTAACTTCTATTTTCTTCCTCGACTTCATCAACAGTTGGGAACATGGTGACATCTACCTCATTTTCAAGTTCAATTTCTACGGATCCCTCATTTTCATCGTCACTTTGATCATCGAACTTGTTTGGTAATTTTAATACAACTGACCAGAATTTTTCAAGAGGTTCGTCAATGTAACAAACTTGCTTGACATGTTTACCTAACACAAAAGGGTCGTTCAGAAAACCTAACTTGTGTAAATTAACAACTGTGTATCCTAAATCATCTATCTTAACCCCTTTGTTCATATATACCCAATTGCACCGAAAGATAGGGACTCGAAAATGGTTATAGTCCAACTCCCAAATACTTGTGATTACTCCATAAAATGTATGTGAAATATGCTCAATGTTCTTATCCTTATCCTGCACGAGCATTGTATCAGCATGAACACAAACACCGCTGCATTGAACTTGCCGCGTATCATCACGATCTTTTGTGCTATAGGTAACACCATTGACTTTGTAGCCACTGAATGTAGGGACATACTTGTTAGGCCCTTCTGCAAGCCACATTACCTCCTTACATACCATACTTTTCACATCAAGCAATTCTGACGAAATCTGTCCAAAAAATAAAATACTAAAGCAATTAGACATTTACTTGATTTCTTTAAATTAGAAAAAAATTATTGTCTAGCTATTACCTTCTTTTGAAACCAATTAGGGAATGTTTCATTTTGCTTGTTCTTAAGCCATTCTTCATCATTTTCATGTAATGGATATCTTGCCACCAAGAAGGCCATATGTTCACTGTGAGTAAATCAATTTCAGCTTTTGTTGAAAAAAATCATAAAATCATGGAACAAAAAACAGATGTATTTATTACTGAAAAATCAGAAATCTAAATAAAGAAACTTACTTAAAATATGGGGTCAATTCATTACTGTTTTGAAGAAGACACAGATGTGCTTGGTGCAAATCCTTGATGCTCGGCTTTATCATTGTTGCACCAGATAAGGGTCTGTATTTCTCCTTGTTCTTATCCCTTCCTGGTAACCCAACTGTTGCTTCTTCAAAATTAACTAAACACTCAACCGCCTCTTCTGCAATATAGGCCTCAGCGATGCAACCTTCCGGATGAACCCTGTTTCGAACATATCCCTTGAACGTCTTCATATATCTCTTGAAAGGATACATCCAACGTAGGAAGATAGGACCACAAAGCTCAACTTCTCTTACAAGATGAACTGAGAGATGGATCATTACATCAAACAAGGAAGGGGGGAAGTGCTTTTCTAGCTGGCATAAGGTCTCAACCAAATTGAGACTGCATTTTTTCTAATTTATCGACCTCAATGACTTTACTACAAATTGCCTTGAAAAAAAGGCAAAACCTGATAATAGTGCACCTGACCTGTTTTTGAAGTACTGACCGAAGTGCGATGGGGAGCAAGTGATGCAACATTGTGTGACAGTCATGAGATTTCATTCCAACAAGTCGCAGAGTGTCCATTGATACTATACCCTTAAGGTTCGAACAAAAACCATCAGGTAACTTCATGTCAATCAAGGACGAGCAGACAATCTTTTTTTCTTTATGCAATAAGTTCCAAGATGCCATCGGTAACTTCTCTTTTTTTCCAGAATTTTTTGGTCTCAGCTCCATTCTTATTCCCATTTCAGCCATATCAATACGAACAGATTCTCTATCTTTTGTCTTCCCGAGAATATTTAGCAATGTATCGGTTAAAGCCTCGCATATATTTTTTTCTATATGCATCACATCGAGGGTATGGCGAACTGGCAAAAACTTCCAGTACTCAAGCTGAAAAAATATAGACATCTTTTTCCAAATTGGTCGAGGTTCCCTTTTTTTCCACCGAGGTTGGTTTTGTGTCTTACCATAAACATGGTCCGCTAGTGGTAGTACCCTTTCTAACACCTCCTCTCCAGTTAAAGGAATAGGTTCTGATAACTTCTCCATGGTGTTATCAAAGACTGATTTTTGCCTTCGATATGGATGATTTCTGGGCAGCCATCTACGATGTCTCAAAACCACCGTCTTTTTGTAAGTAGCCAACCTGGTAGCTTTTGTTTTATCAACACAAACTACACAAGCATTATATCCTTTAATGATGTTACCCGACAAGTTTCCTAAGGCTGGATAATCACTAATTGTCCACAATAAAATTCCTCTTAGTATGAAAGACTCTTTCTTAAATGCATCATAAACTTGTTTCCCATGCCATAATTTCTGCAAATCTTCTATAAGTGGTTGAAGGTATACATCAATATCATTTCCAGGCTGATTTGGTCCGGATATCAATAGACTTAGCATAATGTACTTTCTCTTCATACAAAGCCAAGGTGGGAGGTTGTAAATTGAAAGCAACACAGGCCATGTTGAGTGATCACTTCTTGGTCCATGGAAAGGATTAAATCCATCGGAGGATAAAGCTAACCGAAGGTTCCTAGCCTCTGCAGCAAACTCAGGCCACCTTTGATCGACATCCTTCCATGTCTTTGAGTCAGCCGGATGTCTAATTTTACCATCATTTTGTCGCTCGGTTTTATGCCAAGTCATGTCCTTCGCAATCTGAGCTGTATTGAACAAATTTCTCAATCTTGGTATCAATGGAAAGTACCATAGAACCTTAGCAGGGATCCCTTCCAATTCTTCTCCTTTCTTGTTTAACTTCCATCTAGATGCCCCACATATTCGGCAAATCGTCTCATCTTCGTCCCTCTCACCGCGGTATAAGAGACAATCATTCGGACACACATGTATTTTTTCATAATCCATGCCTAGAGTACATAAAGTTTTCTTGGTTTCACCAAAAGATGAAGGCATACTGTTGCCTTCCGGAAGCATTGATGCAAGCAAAAGAAGGACATCGGAAAAGCATTTATCAGAAATACCATGTTTTGCTTTTAAATTATACAACTTGACTAAAGCTCTCATTTTTGTAAAACTCTCGCATCCAGGATAAAGTGGTTCATTTTCACCTTGAACATGATTCATAAAATCAGAAGAATCTAACGAAATATCCTCATCATCGACAATATCCTGCCCCATTCTCATGTTTGTAGGATCAACGGATGATTCCTGTTCAGAAACTACATGACTCTGTACATAATTTGACTCTCCATGCCATATCCAACACGTATAGGTTTGATCAATACCATATTGATAAAGATGATCCTTAACAGTCTGAGCATTCCAAGATTTACTATGAGCACATCTTAAGCATGGACAACTAATTTTATTTTCTTTAAACCCATTCAGAAATGCAAAATTTAACAATTCATCCACTCCAAGTTTAAATTCTTGTGTTCTTCTATCTGCTTTCAACCAAGATCTATCCATTTTTACTCAACCAAGTTTAAACCCATTCTTTTGCTCAAATTCCACAAACATATATATTCCATAAAACTCGATATGGACCCTTATTAAAATTCTCCAAATAGATATGAACCCTAATTTCAAGTTCTCCAAATCGATATGAACAGCAAATCCCCAAATTGATATGAATTCAGCAGAAACTTACCTGAGTTCAGCAAAGTGAAGTTCCCCTGGATTACTTCAGACATCAAAGAACTGAGACAAATATATGGTTAAGAAATGGTGTATGAAGGAGACAGTAAAAGAGGCATAATAAAACATAGATACTTCAGACAGACAATGATCACGTATAATAATGCTAGTCAAACTACTTTATTGCTAGTCAAAATTATTTACACTCTCCCCCTCTTTCACCAGTGTTCCCACTTATATTTTTTTTGAAAAAAATAGAAATTTTCTTAAAGTAAAAGAATTTCGTTTCTTGGTTTATTTAAAACTCAGGACAATCGTTTCAACAATATTGCATTGTAAAAAAATGTAAACACAATGGTTTGTAGCATAGTTTATTTAAAATCTTGGACAACGGTTTCAACAATTTATCATTGTAGTAACACCTACAAACAAGTGTTTTTTCAATAAACCATTGTCGTATTATATCAACTTTTTCGACAAACACAAGGACTATAAATGATTTTGTAGGCTTCGAAGACATGCAACAAGAGGAACAATTGACATGTTAAAACTTACATTATTAAATATATATTTAAATATCACTAATTGTTTATGAAATAAATTACAAGTGTCTTCTTTTAATTTGTTACATTGTAATCATATACTATATGTGCATTCAGTGGTTACTTTCGAACTATATAGTCGATAACTCTATATAAAAAATTCGGGATTTGTTAAGTTTTTAAATAGACACTATATCCATTACAAAAGCGAAACGAGTCATTTTAATGTCGACAAATTTGAATATTTCGCCTTTAATTTTTGTTAATTTTTGTTTGATCTAGGGTTATAGGGTTTAGGGTTTAGGGTTTAGGGTTTGGTGGAATAATTTTTTCTTACATAAGACAACGGTTTTTGCAATTTCCCATTGTAAGAACATGTAAATTATTGTTTCGTCCTTATCATGTCATGTATTCAAAATCCAAACACAAATACTAAATTATCGTGGTGTGTTAAAAATTGTCGGGTGTAGCTTATATAAACAACTTTTTAGATACACTTAATTTATACATGACTTCGTTTACTTACTAATTCATTGCCTTTTTCTAATTTTTGGAAAATTACCTTCGGGCATGATACTCAAGATTCCTGGTATGTTATAAAATATTCCCTAAATTTTGCCAACATACCAGGAGAATATTTCATAACATACCAGGATTCTTGAGTATCATGCCCGAAAGTAATTTTCCAAAAATTAGAAAAAGGCAATGAATTAGTAAGTAAACGAGGTCATGTATAAATTAAGTATATCTAAAAAGCTGTTTATATAAGCTACACCCGACAATTTTTAACTCAACACGATAATTTAGTATTTGAGTTTGGATTTTGAGTACACGACATGATAAGGACGACACAATAAGGTACACGACACGAGATACACAACTGAGAAAATTCAAAATTATGAATTAATTAATATCGAAATTATTTAGAAAAAAAATCAAAATGTTACTTCAAAATTTTCCCAATCGTAGATTAAGGATAGATTTAATAGTAACCGTTGTTTAAAAAATATTTAATATTCTCTTCTTCTCAATTAATTTCTAAAAATTATGAATAATTCACTCATCAATCAATTAAAATACACCGTTGGTTTGGTAAAATACTAACAATCCAAGCCGTTGGTTTATTCCCCAAAATTATTTCACTTCCCCCTCTTTTCATTTTCATTCCCCCCTTTTGTTCCCCCCTTTGTGATTTCTCTTTTCTTACCCGATAATACTTCATTCCCCTCTTTTATTTCTCTTCCATTTTCTTTTCTCAATTTCTAATCAAAGCAAATCTAAGAAAGGTACTTGCATGTTTTAATCTGTTCAGTTCTTGGTTGTTGTTGCATGTTACTTGATTAAGCTTGTTCTGTTCAGTTCTTGTTTGCTCTTGCTTGTTCTTCATTGGTTATGTTCAGTTCTTGCTTGTTCTTGATTTGTAATGTTTTTACTTGTTTGTTTTGATTCTTATGCTCTTCTTTTCATTTTCATTCCCCCCTTTTGTTCCCCCCTTTGTGATTTCTCTTTTCTTACCCGATAACACTTCATTCCCCTCCTATTTCTCTTCCATTTTCTTTTCTCAATTTCTAATCGAAGCAAATCTAAGAAAGGTACTTGCATGTTTTAATTTGTTCAGTTCTTGCTTGTTGTTGCATGTTACTTGATTAAGCTTGTTATGTTCAGTTCTTGTTTGCTCTTGCTTGTTCTTTATTGGTTATGTTCAATTCTTGCTTGTTCTTGATTTGTAATGTTTTTACTTGTTTGTTTTGATTCTTATGCTCTTCTGCTGTGATTCTTTTATATTTTGGTTCGATTCTTGTGAAACCCTCGTATGTTACGTAGTTCTTGTTGGATTTTTATAAAACTCTCATATGACTTGTTTCTTTGGTATTTTTTTAATTGTTGTTACTTGCTACTGATTTAAATGGTTCACTTTGATGATGTCTTGGTTAGTTATTAGATTTTGTTTCTCATAAAACCCACATTATTAGATATTTTTTGCTGGTTAGATTTTGTTTCTCATAAAACCCATATAATTTCTTAGCTTGGCAAATCCTTCCTTATAATGGTTTGTGGTACACAGATTATGGCTCCTCCAAAGAAGAAGACACAAGCTTCTCATAAAAAAGCAAAGTCTTCTCCAAACAGAACAACGATGAGAGTTGTGAAGGCTATAAGGAAAACACAATCATTGAACAAAGTTAACCCCTCTTATTCTTCTCCTATATCTGTCAAGAAGAATCCGATATCTGAAAATTTAAAGAAGAAGTTGTCAAAGAAGAAAAAATAAGTGGATTCTAAGAAAAAGCAAGTGGATTCTAAGAAAAATCCAGAAATACCGGAAGGACTAAAACTATTGAAACGTGGTTGTGTCACGATGCACAGAATTCTGAGATGGAAGATAATGAATCAAAAGCTTACTGTGACCTTCAATGCAAAAGGGGAGCCGTATGGTGATGAAGCTGGAGAGATGCAGTCGTACATTGGAGTTTTGGCAAGGACCAAAGTCCCCATTTGGCATGATAGTTGGAAGCAAGTTCCTGAGCAGACAAAGAATAAAATTTGGGACTGTGTGCAGGTATAGTAAATTGTCTACACACACATGCCTATCTTTCTCTTTGATATTGGTTTTTTTCTTTTTTTTTCTATAGATTTTGTTCATTCGTTAACTTGCATATTTGAATTTTTTTGTTTCTTATGTACGTAGATGGCCTTTATTGTACCTCCGACAGTAAGGAAACTGGTATGGGAATCCGCTTGTCAAAAGTGGAGAGAGTTCAAATCCCGGCTCACGACAGAGTACATCCTTCCACACCGGAATCAACCAGAAAAGCTCACTTTTCCTCCGGTTGACTACACGTTCATAGAAAAGTCGCACTGGGAGATGTTTGTTGCTGATCGTCTCAGAGATGATTTTAAGGTAAACTTTTTATTATTTTTATTTATTTATCAATTTCAATAATTGGATAGGTATTTAGCGTGATGTTTTAACCTTGTTGGTGCTTTTTTCTACAGAAAATTCATGAAGAACAGGTGAAAAGAAGCCGGATGAATGAGTATCATCATCTAATGTCTCGAAAAGGTTATGCCAACCTAGAAATGGAATGGGTTAGTGATGACAGCCTAAATCTACTTAGTCTTTTTATATACTTTGTGTGGTTAATATGAATTTGTATCTTTGAATCATTAATAAAACATGTCGTACATGCAGTTGAAAAAACATCCAGAAGAACCGATAGATCGATCGGATGCCTGGGTCCTTGCAAGGAAAGACAAAGATGGTAATTTTAAAAATGAGAATGTTAAAGAAAAAGCTGAGAAAATAGTAAGTTATTCATTTATAATTCAACCGAGAATATTCATCATAGTTCCAATTTGATATATAACTTCTTCTATACTGTGGTGTTTTTAGGAGTTGCTCAAGAAGAAGGTTAAAGAAGGGGAATTGGTAGAAGAAGGTAGAAATGATGTGTTAACCATGGCGCTCGGTAAGCCTGAGCATGGAGGCAGAGTACGTGGGCAGGGGAGCCACGTGAAACAGTCTATCTATTTTGATCTGCCGAGACAGAAAAAATCAAGGACTATTGAGGAGAGGATACATGAGGGGGTTAAAAACTTTATGGCTGAGGAGACTCCGAAAATTATAAAACAGAGAGATGCATTTTGGACTGCTGAAATTGAAAAGATCAGAGCAGAATTGAAAATGGCTAAAGGTATTGGTCAAAAGGGTAGCCCAATCATTGCTTCCCAACAAGGAAGCTGCTCAGATTTAAAGGGCGTGCCTCAGTTCGTAAACGAGAATGATATGAATGATATTGTGAGGAAAAAGCTGAACGTGGAATCTGGGGATGAAGGTTCAGATCATGGTGATGAGGAGAATGTAGAATGTTTTTCTAAGGACAATATTGGATATAAAAATATTGAAGAGGAGAATGAGCATAATGTTTTTTTCAAAGGTGAGGAGGCCTTTATGGTTGACGCTGATAATGAGTTTGTTGAAATTGAGAATCATCCTAAAAGGTTGAAGTTGGATGGTTTATCCGGTGTTTGTCAACTGGCAATAGGATCAGTAAGCAACATCGTAGCATATGGCTGGGTTGATGAAATCCCTCTTGCTGAAGGATGTGAGCCAACTCTTCACGGAATATGCCTTTCGAAGGAAAATGCAAGAGTGTCCATTTCTTATGCAATTCAAGAGGATGCTAAGATCCCATTTCCCGTTGGAGATGAAATTGTAACTGTGAAACAAGCAATAGGTTCTTTTATTGCATGGCCAAGGGATCTCGTGGTGGGGAACACAAGCAGTACCCAAGTTTTGTCTACTCCAAAGGTAAAGATTGATGATAGTGTGTGTGTAATTGATATATTTTGTTATGTTTTTACTGTGTTGACGTGCATGTTTTTATTTTCAGAATGTCAAAAAGCGTGGTGCGAAGAAAGTTGGTTCCAAGAAAACAAAGAAGCATGTAGTGATAGAAACTGATGATGTGGAGGATGAGCTTCATGTAGAGATGGGTGTAAATTATCCATCATCTTTAAAACGGTTGTGGATGTGGGCTAAGGATGCTTTAAGCGATGGAAGAACCGTAAGTTTTCAGTTATATGAACAAGCATTTGCTGTCACAAAGAAGCAGGTGATCTTTCTGCAAGATATACATTCCCTATGTGGTACAGGTGAAATATCCGGATCGATCATTACCATATTCATTCAGTAAGTTTCCACGTACATTAGCTTTTTCAATTTGTTGTTAATTATCTTGAATTAAAAATGAGTGCATTCTTATTTTAATTGTTCTCTAAATAAAATTAAATTAGATTCCAACTATTGTTTAATTTGTTTACAGCTTCTTGTATGAGTTTTTGAGAAAGAATAAAATGACGAATATGATTGCTTTTGTGGATCCGGGTATTGTTGGAGCCATTGGTTATGGCAATGCAGGGGAGAGGTCACGTGCGCTTGCCAACCGTTTTATGAATGCTAAGGAAGGACAATGCTTTCTTATTCCTTTCAATGACGTGTAAGCATTTCTCACTTTATAAGTACACTTCATATTTTATGATCTCATTAAGATGTTTAAGTACTTGTAATTTAATTTTCATTTTTTTTATATTTTTAGTGAATTTTAGAAATTTGTAGAATATATTTGTATGGATGGAACTTTAAATTTGGTAACTTGTAAATTAATTTGCTAACTTGTAAATTGTTAAATATATAATTAAATGAGATATAAGTAATTTATTTAATTATTTCTTCAAGTTACCTTTGGTTATTTTTGAGGTAACATCTAACTGCATAATTAAATTTCTGAAAGACACATCTTCTCATGCTTTGATAGGAATCACTGGTCACTAACCGTTGTTGTTCCAACGACGGAGGTAGTATACCACATGGATCCTCTTAAGCGTCGTATTGCAAGCGATGAATGGGTAGAAGTTGTTGATAAGTGAGTCAATATTTTTAATTGCTTTAGGTAATTTACGCAAAATGTTTTTTGTTGACTTGTACTACTTTCTAACAGTTCGATAAAGATGTACAAAGAGAGGCTGAATAAGGTGAATAAGGTTGCCAGGAAGAAAATTTGTTGGGAGAATATGGCGGTAATAATATTTTTTTTATAATTTCTCATATTTGCAAGTAAAATATGTGATTAATTTTATTTTCTATTTTTTTTCAGGGAGTTCCTTTGCAGACAGGGGTCCGGGACTGTGGCCTTTTTGTCATGGGATATATGAAAGAAATTTATGACAAAGAGCTTCAATTTGCAACTAAGGTATGATTTTTTCTTGTTTTTAATTTTAAATTACAACTTTATGTCGGATGGTACTTTATTTTCACTATCAACATAGTGGCTTACAAAACTGTCAAAACTTTATTTGATTTTCAGTGGATTCGTAGAGGCAATCTGGCTTACAATGAGGATGACTTAAACGTGATCAAGATGGACTTCACCAAATTCTTCATGAAGTTTTATTCATGTTAAGTTAGTCTCGCGAATAGTTTATATGTAATTTGTGATGGTAAGATGAACTAGTTTAAGTTATATTGACGTTGTTGGTATGGTGTTTAAGTGGAGTTTTTCTGAACTTTTTATGGTTGTTGAAGTTTGGTGGATGTATGTACTTATGGTTGAAGTGGATCTTTGGTGTAGTTGGTAAATTATGAAGTTTATCGGATGTTATGGTATTTATCGCATGGTACATTTGGTTTTTGAATGGTTTGGTATTTGATTTTGCAATTTGTATTTGTAAAGGCTTTATTTATAAATAGAATAGGTATAGAACCATTGCTATGTTTGATAGACAATTGTTTAGTAAAATAAAAATATCTATTGTGCTAAGTTATACTAGACAACAGTTGGTACATAAGTAAACCATTGTCCTAAGCTATATCAGACAATATTTGGCACAAAAGTAAACCATTGTGCTAAAGATATTCGACAATGATGTTTTAAAAGGCATACACTTGTATGAACCAAACTTATACAACTGAATAGTAGAACTTAAACATTGTGCCTTAATGATTTGCACAATAGATCAAATTATTAACACCATTGTATGTACAAATCCTAACAACACTCTGGGATCACTACATACCATTGTTAGATTAGCTTCTAACAATATCTTGGTCATTACAAAAACTGTTGTGAGCATTGCTAAAACACAATATCCAAAAACAAAAAACTGTTGTCTAAAGTATGTCATACATTTGTTTTCTTAATAAAAACCATTGTGTAACTAGATGAAATAAATACATAAACCGTTGTAGGAGTCAATTCACATAACACTATTTTTAACTATTGTGCCTCTACATTGTTACAACGGCTAGAAAACTGTTGTTTCTAGAATATTAGAAAGGGTCATATCGGTTGTGTGAATAAAATGAGATAAAGGCTTTATATTCAGTTGTGTGATGTATTTGTTACAATGGTGCGTAACCATTGTATGAGTACCAAACACACCGCCCCCGGATAGACAACGAAATATTCATCTTTTAGACAACGGTGTAAAACCATTGTCTGATTCAATATTTCTTGTAGTGTGGTAGCTTGTTATAATTTTCTTTGTCTAGTACTTAGACTTAATAAGGGTGGTAGTTTGTTCTCATAGTTATTAATAGTCTTAGTTACTCGTGTAGGTGCTACAATGTCCCTTTTTAAAGCTATATGACTAATTATATGATATGGTAGATGAGTTGTGTGCTGTTTTAGCTTTTTTTGGACAGGTTTGTGGTAATTCAAATATTTAGTTTGGAGAGTGATCTCCAAGGGAAATATTAAGTTTGAGGCATCAAAAGGAGTGCAAAATGAGAAATAGAAGGGGGCTTACGACAATGAACCAAAACGAAACTTTTTATGGCAAGTCCCATGTGAAGAAGGTCATGGGATGAGGTATTGTATCATTGTTTATCGTTGCCTCGCTTATTATACTTATGTTTATGGATCATTGCTTACCTATGACACACATATTTGTGCACACACAGAAGGCGTGGGTCTTTTGAGGAAATAGCCTCTTTATTTTTTGGAATGAGGGTAATGTTGCGTACTATATACTCTCCTCAGACACTGCCATAGGCAGTATTATTGGGTACCATTCATTGATTGATTGATTAAATGATTTCTAGGAGATTTGATAAAAAAATTCTTAAAAATGCGTGCAAGTAAAAGTAAATCATGATTACATTTAAATTATGAAAAAAATAAATTTTAGGATATTTTTATAATTAATATTAAAAGTTGAACAAATTTGTAAATCACTTTTTAAAATGGGTCATATTAAAAAATATCATATGTTATTATATTTCACTACATAGTCTACTAGACATCTGTAATAAACCATTCACAAATAAATTACCAATCATCTTATGCTGGCTTTCTTGATCTTAATCCAAAAAAAGTTGGAATATATGTTATGCTTCCTTGCTATTTTTCCATTATTTAATTTTAGGATATTTATTAAATTTCGAGGCCAAATAATAAATTTAATTATCACCCTTTGGTCACAAGTGCACCTAACATGAAAGAGACAAATCTTGAAAAGTATGAAAAGGTATAGGATTAGTTCCTCCCAGATATTGTCGAGATATTGTCGATTTTAACATTTGTAATATTTTACCAATCAATTAATAATTTAGACCTCATGTTACTAACACACTCGAAAATGCACTTCTGCCTCAAAAATTTGCTCACCAGAATGTTACACAATTCAAGGTTAAGAAAAACCTATTGCGCTTATGGTCAAACAAAACAATTGTGAAGGAGAAACATGAATGAAAGAAATAAAACCATGCATGGATGCAGCAGCTATATACGCTTAAGATTCAAGGTTGGAAGATTAATGTTGCATACTATTGTCAATTCTTCCGCACTATATGGAAGGTGGACTAGCTGGTTCATAAAATTAAATCTTAGAAAGAGGAAAGACTTTATTGAAACTTGTAGATGCAGGATCTCACATATTTAAAATTGTTAAGCTTGTTACAATTATATGTATATTTAATCACCTGGGACAGCTGATAGATTACATAAGCAAGCATTGAGGTAATGCTATGAGGGGAATGTAAATACACCACCCTAACAAGTTTATAACATGTACGGAGTGAATTTGAGAGAGAGAGAGTGATGTAGGATGTAGGTCTGTGGTAACAAAATATATAATTGTACTTTTGTTATTCAGTGAAATAAAAGTATTTTTCAATTTATGTTAATAATATTAGCGGAGTTTTGGTTAAATCCCATTCACTTTTCAAACAAGTGATACAAAGCACGATGTTACAACCCCAAATTTCGAAGTTGATGTATACAAATTACTAGTAAAATTTCAAAAATTGTAAAGTTTTACACTTACTAGTAAAATAGGTCATTGATGGAATTAGGAATAATGATTAAGATTATGACTTTGTTGATTGTAAAACGTGGAACGAGTGGAAGTCGAAAAACGTATCTTGGACTCAAAGCAAGTTGTTAAACCCATTACAACAAAATAGGCCAATTACGACGCCCAACTTACGACGGAAAAAAATGCGTGCCAAACTTACGACGGAAAAAAGTAAAACGTCGTAATTATTTATGACGAAACCCAAAACCGTCGTAAGTTTATTATTTTATTAATAAAATTCTGGACGACATGATTAAACAAAAATAAAAATTATTTGAAGTTGCGACGATTTAAACATTTCGTCGTAAGTTAATTATTTTTATTAAAATTTACGACAAAAATTAAAATTCGTCGTAAGTTATCAAAAAGGGAAATTTAACTTTTTCCCATTTTTTTGGCGGGAAAATAAAAATCATTTGAAGTTCCGACGATTTGAACATTTCGTCGTAAGTTAAATATTTTTATTAAACTTTTAACTTGAAATAAATATAAAAAAATATTTCATCTAAATTTATGACGAAATATTTGTCACGGAAAATATTAGAACATCCAATTCACGGCGAAAATTAAAATTCGTCGTAAGTTATCAAAGAGGGAAATTTAAATTTTTTCCCAAAATTTTGGCGGTAAATTTGACTTTTCTCAAATTTTTTGCAGATAACAATTTATGACGGATTCCGTCGTAAATTAACACATGATTTTTGATAATTTCAATTTATAAAAAATATTATTTCATGATCCAACCATATTAATGTCAACATTAATTTGTTTGGGTGACATTTCAAGAATTTCAGAAAAAAATTAAATATTTTGATAAAATAATTTAATATGACACATTGATTATATCACTAATATATATGTATATATATATATCTATATATATATATTGTTATCCATACGGTTGGATCGATGAAAAATATTTTTAAATAATCGGAACACAAATTCAGAACTAGACACTAATTAGTTGTACTAGTCGAATTGATGTTTGACTCTTAAAATGCCAAACCAAATAAATTTATTTTGATATGAAATTTTGGTTATATCACTAATATATATATATATATATATATATATATTTACATCCATACGGTTGGATCGTTGAAAAATATTTTTTAAATAATCGAAACACTAATTTAGGATTAAACACTAGTTAGTGGTACTACTCAAACGCTTAACTGTTAAAATGGCAAACCAAATAAAACTATTTTGATATGAAATTTTGGTTATATCACTAATATATATCTATTAAAATCCATATTGTTGTATCGTTGAAAAATATTTTTAAAATAATCAAAACACCAATTGAGGATTAAATACTAGTTAGATGTAATAGTCAAATGACAAACCAAATAAAATTATTTTCATATGTAACTTTAGTTATGTCACTAATATATATATATATATATATATATATATATATATATATATATTAAACTTCACACGGTTGAATCGTTGACAAATATTTTTAAAATAATTAGTTATATCATTAAAAAAGTCATTCACAAACTCTTCAATTATTTATTACTTCATTTTTCTCTCTTTAGTCTATTATAACTCAACCATTGATTGTGTGTGACTTGTAAGTGGTAACTTTAGGTTGCAAGAGCAGTCCACAAACTCACTATTGAATAATAATATTTTATATCTTGTGCAATACATGAATTGCGTTAATATATAAATAAATTTTAAATTTTATTTATTCAATCATATATTAATTTTAATATATTTATGTAAATATATAATAATTATAGATTTATAATAAAAATTATAAAAAAATTAGAAAATAGCCGTAATCGTAGTTTAGCGTGATAAGGAGATCAATTAAATATTAGTTGATCTTGGATATACTATTTTAATTTATTAACTTTTTATATATACTCCTATAAAGAAATCATATAAGGATTAATTGAATTTTAAAAATTAAATAAAAATCACTTGAAATTTGAAAGTTTTTCATATCAAAATCTCTACCTCCGCTAATTTATCTTTTAATAATTTTATTACCTTGTATCTGGTGGAGATGGTAATGTGAGCTACATAATAGACTAGGTATCACTTATTTATTTGATGAAGGGGTCTAACACGGATTGCTAGTATGCAATCAACTTACAGCCTTTGGATAATATTGACAAACACAGCACACTGGACAAAGTTAAACACATACATCTCTTCTCTCTTGGCCTCACTGCCCAGATCTACAATCTTAATCCCCATACATCAACAAAAACCAAAATTTGATGCAACCCATTTACTTTTCGATCCAATCAGACAACCCACTTGCGGAAAGATCTTTACTAGTTTCAGTCAGTTTTCAATTGCACGAACAAGTGTTTATTGATAGTGCTATAAAAATCATGTTTGTTGGATATCCTGCTCTGATTCAACTTGTTATCGATGATGATATGGATGAAATTAGAGATGTATTAGATAAAGTGATCCTTCTTGGAAGGCTGTTGAGTCAGCTGATGCTGATGGTCAAACTTTACTTCATTTGGCCATTAGTCAAAATCGGCCTGATCTAGTACAGCTTTTACTAGAAGCCAACAAATAATCCGAGCAGAAAAGCTGGGTTTTTCAAACTGAATGACACCTGCAAGAGGAACAGAGTCATGAGAAACAAGAGTGATGGGTGGTGAAGAAGATTCACCAGTTTTATTCAAAGAAGGCGAATTGTTGTTGCTGTTATTAGTTGCTTCAGAAGTAACAGAGAAAAGGGGTGAGTTGAGAGTGTGAATAGTGAAATTAGGGGGTTATTGTTGAGGAAGATAGAGGTGGGTTGGGAATTTAAAATAATGGTGATGAACATCTGGTTATTGTTGAGGAAGATAGTGTTGCAGCTGGTGTTTGGCTTACCAGATACATTTTTATTGGTCAAAATCTCTCCCCTATTAAGGTATAGAATAACAGTTTACCTATCCACTACAGTTTATGTTGCAGGAGCCAATTGCTTCACTTTTTCTTGTAAAATCATTCCTGCCTCACCTGCTATACTTTTCTTCTTAGATGTCACCTGCATTTTATTTTAAAATTTAATCCACACGGAATCTAGTAACAAGGCCTTGTGCTTATGCAAGAAAATAAGTTTTGCTTCATAGTAAAAGCAATAACTAGTTGCTTCTTAAGATTTTGAATCACTTGCATACAGAAAACATAAATCACTTGAGTACTCTATTTAACATTAAAAATAACTTGGTGTAACTGAATGCTCTATCGAACATTAAATATAAGTTGTAGCCTATATGGACCTGTAATATGAGAGCTGAGATGTTCACAAGTTGGCTAGAGTTCACAAACTAGGCGAGATCAAACAAATTTTGAAGCGAAGCCATACTAAAGCACAACTCGTTTACACTTAGAACTTGACTTGGCTTGACCTCGCCTTGTTTATGAATTATGATCTATATATTACATAACAAATAATCCATTTATATACTCACTTCTCACTAAGCAAATTCTGATTTTTTTTTCATTTTAAATTTTGTAATTATGTATCTAATTTTGTACTAAATGTTCTGTAACACCAATTATAATTCTTTTGTCAAAAAAGCAATCAATCTCATAGGTTTTTGTATATGTATGTACGTATAATTTCTTAGCCCCGGTATAATTTCTTAGAACGGGGGCTAAGAAATTCTTTCATCAACGTAAAACCCTTTGTTCAATTTTGGTTCAGGTGCGCTAAGTTGTACAGGATTATGTTCAGCTACAGCCTAAGAGTGCGCTTATTATCGGTAATCTTTGCTTTTAGGGGAGTTGAGCCAGATACATTTTTACCAGAAAGGAACATCTATCTCGAGCCAGACGTTGAGGTTCCGAGGAGGTCCGGCTCAACTCCCCTAGAAGCATGTAGTTGAACATGTTCCTTTCTCTAACTTCTGTCCTAATTATGCATAAGGCAAACCTGCAATATTATTCTGTAGCATAACTAGTCCAGCTTCTCTTTAAGCTTGTAATACTTTTGTGCTTCATTTTGTTGAGCTTAATTAATTGTTGTTGTTCTAAGTACTGATCCGGGGAAAACTGTTCTGCACCCATGCAGCCAGCCTCCACTTTTAAGTGCAATGATAGTAGATATATATAACAAAACTGGTGATTTGGAATTTGTTCGAAAGTCTCTGCCATCCCTGATCACTGAGCATAACTCTTGAAATTTAGGTATCAGGACAACTCTCTCTCCCCCTCTTTCTCTGTCCACCCTCCCTCTCCACTATACTGTATGTGTTAACTTATTTTCTCTTGGAGTTGGTTCGATTCCTTTTGTACCGTCCAATTTTTATTGCAATTGCATTTATATATATTCTTTTCCAACTACTTGGTATGCAACTAATTTTAATATTTATTTCTAATGCCTGTGTTGTTGAAGGCATGCATAGGATGAACATCAGGATAGTCAAGGAAGAATTCATTATTTGAGTCCATACTATACAATGTGGAATGCGCCGAGGCCGCGAACTTGAAATTGTCTCGTGATATAATGGAGAGGGTTTTGATTGATCGCTTATCGGGGAATTTTGTTGCCGGCTTTTTGTTATTTTTTAGGTTGTTATCATCATGCTTATGATGAGGGGAAGAAGGTTTTATCTTTGAAAGATAAGAATTTGAGGGATGATATGGTTTCCGTTATTAAGCAAGCAAAGAAATTGGCGGTTTCCTATTGTAGGATTCATTTAGGGAACCTGATATGTTCCCGAATTGGGATAATACTAGTGGTTAAATAGTTGAATTGGGGTTGCCGGAAAGTGAGCGGAATCCGGCTAGATATTTTTTTTAAACCTGGAAATACAAACTTACGACGGTTGTTCATCGCAAATTCCGTCGTAAATAGGCCCTAATTCCCAAAATATGACATTTTTTCTGTCGTAATTTACTAACTTACAACGTATAGTTGCGTCGTAAATTTATGTTTAATTTCATTAAATGTGGGTCCAGCAAGAGAACATACGACATTATTTTTCGTCATATGTTGATAACTTACGACGGAATATACTCCGTCGTAAGTACATTTATTATTTTATTGAGTATGTGGGCCCCTTCTTCCTAACTTGCGACGCAATTTTATCTTGTGACGAAAAAATGAACTTACTACTCGACCAAAAATGACGATTTTTTTCTGTCGTAAATGGCTCAATTACGACGATTTCAGTTCAAAAAAACCGTCGTAAATGGCCAGATTTGTTGTAGTGACCCTACCTTTTACAAAATGTTGTGTTAATATTTTCAATCATTGCGATATATACACACTACGAGAAAAAGTTGAATAGACATCACACATTAGACATCGGTTGCGGATGCCACTAATGTTAAAAGAGGTAATAACATCACCCCGTGTTTTTCTGATGTCGTTGTTATTTGAAGACATCGATTATTTAAAAACCGGTATCTAAAGTTCTCTAAAATAAATCAGCGCGGGCCACTTCAATTTGTTTCCCCCTTAGTGAAATTTTCAAAACTTTCCCTCAAACTTAATCCCCCTGTCCAGAGAAACTAAAAACAAAAAAAAGTCTCTCACAAATCTCTCTCTCGTCTATCAACCCCCCACTGAATCTCTCTCTCTCTCTCACTCATCTCTCACTCGTCTCTCACCACTACAACCTTCGCTACTCTAATGGCCACCGCCACCAGCTCTGCTGTTTTAGTAACCACCATTTCCACCTGGTCCGATGGGTTCACCATCACAATCACCTTCACCGGTCTGCTAACAATCTCTTGGTGTCTCCTTTACATGAATACTATTATGGTCTTCTCTGCTTTAACAGTTACGTTTTTTAAAATCAAAAACCTAATTTCTTAAATTGGGGATTTTTAAAATCGAAACCCTAATTTTTTAAATTGGGGTTTTTAATTTTAATACTTTTTGTTGGTTATAAGGAATATGGTTTGGGTAATAATTAGCATGTTATTTTTGTTTAATTGGATTTATCTTTCATTTATTAATTTTTTAATTTTGTTTTTCTATATGATACAACTATTATTTGAGGTAATCTTCGGTTTATTTTTAAGGTACTTTGATTGTTTGTAATTTTTTATAGTTGTCTTGTATTTTTTGCAGTTGTCTTGTGTTGACCCATGTTTCTCTTTGGTTCCTGAAAAATGGAGACGTGTTTCCACTTGCATTAGCCCTGGACACTCGTAACAATGATACCGAGTATCATACTGAGTTGGACACCGAGTCTGAGCCTGAGGAGGAACACAAGAAACAACTAGTACCTTGCCAACTCTATATTTGTAATTTTTTCATCTACTTTCAATATTTCTAACCTTCTTCATCTTTTTGATACTTTCTGAACCATTCAATCTGTTAAGGAGAACTGCAGAGAATATGTAAGTGTATCTATCAGACTATTATAACTAAAACTGCATATTATAAAGTAGGCAGCAGGCTATATATAGAGGGGCTACAAAACTTAGTGGCTGTTTTGCCACGATAGTTGTGACAGTAAATAATGTCACTGGTGACCCAATATGGATGATATCATGCATCTAAACATCTTGCGGAATCCAGAATTTAAGCTGCACTTGGCTTAGAGATAATATCACTGAACTCCAATCCTTTCCCTGTTAACCGAGAATCAAGGATTTTATATGCATTCTTGCTTGTTTTAACTCTGCTTATGATTTTTCTTATAACACTCCTTTTGATCTTAATGTAGCTAAGCTAATTATCTATTTTCTGTTATGGTTTCCATTTTAATTGGTGAGAAGTAGTCCTCCTGTTTCGTAGCTAGTTTTGCACTTAATCCAGATTGTGTTCTTGTCAATACATGTCATTTGGTGACATTTCTCTTTATTTCTCTTAGGAAGTGTCATTTGTGCTGCCTCCATTACTTAGTTTGCTCTTAGAATGTGCCAAAAAGATAGATCAGTCAGTGCTGTCAATTTCTTTGGGGGCATTGGTCCATCTCATAGAAGTTGGAGGACACCAATTCAGTGAAACTGACTGGGATACGTTGTTGAAGAGCATAAGGTGCATGTTGTTCATTCTTCGGATGATGCTTTCACGAATAATATTACTAATATAAATTAATCAATCTGTATAATTTTTATTAACTTGGCACATATTGTTGACATTTATTACGGATGCATCATACACGACACAACCTTTAGAGTTGCTGGGAAATGAATTACACAATATTTTGTGATGTAGTCCACAAGAACCTTATAGATATGAAATATAATAGATATTTAGAGTGAGTAGGTTAACAAATTGGGGATTATAATCTGATGTAACAAGCATCGGCAGACCTAAAGAACTAATGGTGTTGGTTTCTCTGCTTGTACAATTGCTCATAAGATGACTACAGTTATATCCATGCTCAATCTAATCCTTAAGTTGTTCAAAGAGGGTTCTCAGGATGTTACAATGTTCAGCCGGTCATGTTTTTAATTTTCTAAGTTTCAGAGAGTTGGCTGAATCCTTTTTCCATTTTTATTTCCCAAGGCATTTAACTAATTATGTGATAATACGAGTTATGTTTGATTTGCAGGGCTATCATGGGCAGCATTAGCAAGCATGTGGTTAATAATGTAGATTGTCCTGTTACTGTTCTGAAAGATCATCACGAGTGATGATAGCCATGATAGCTTCCCAGTACAATATGAAACTCACCGCTTCAGATATGTTAATACAATAGGTTTTGCGGTAGCTGTAGCCTTTAGTAATGTCGTACATTTCCTAAAAATTGCTCATAATTTTTTAACATATGAAGTGTAAACACATGTTTGCAGCCACTTGATCTAAGGAACTTATTCCCCTTAATGGTACCACAGCTTTTTACTCTCTAGAGTTCCATGGCATCTCTAGAGTTTGCTGCATCTTATAATTCATATACTAATCTCAGATCGCGAATGCACCACATTTCTGCTGAGAGGTATAAACTATAAAGAACTTCCGCAGACTGATATTTGTTTTCTCTGTCCCTGCTTTGATTTTGGGTATACTCCATAAAAACCTTGAGCATCGTACTTCACTATTTTACAGGCCACCTTTAAATCTTTTTCGCCAAAAATTAGCTGGAACATGCATCTATTTAGACGTGTTGCAGAAGTCAACTGGTGGACAAAACTCTAAAACACAGCGGGAACTTGGATCCAATCTTCCTCAGAATGTAGATGTTTCACCAAAATATATAGATGATGAATTGATGGGCATATCAGAAAATAAACTAGTATCTTTTCAATGTAAGATGCAGTTTATTTTGATGATGATAAAGGACCAGACTATATATTTAAGCATGTATTTAAATCTATTATTTCTTTAGTTTACTTGAGTGCAAGTTCCGTATATTTGATATATCTTAGTTACAAAAGCAATTGTACATCAATTTTAAAGAACAAAAACTGATGTCAAAAAATGTTAATGTACATGCTTTTAGATAAAAAACTGATGTCAAAGACTGCCATGTTCAAGTATAAATTAAAAATAGGCATCACTTTGTTTGGGATAAAACTGATGTTTATGTGACAATATAGACATCACTTTTAAAGAAGAAAAACTGATGTCAAAAAAGTTAATGTACATCGCTTTTAGATGAATAATTGATGTCAAAGACTGACATGTTCAAGTCTAAATTAAACATGGACAACACTTTGTTTGGGATAAAACTGATGTCTATGTGCCGATATAGACATCACCTTTCACTAAAGAAATCGATGTTTAATATCTGATTTTACATCACCTAAATGAAAATACTCGATGTCTATGTGGAAAAAAACATAGCTCATAATATGTTTAATCTGTTGTAATAGGTGTAATTTATTTATTAAATTATTTATTTCTAATATTTTTTGTAAAAAAACAATGCATGAACATCAGTTTTTTTGCCAGAAACGATGTCTAAGCAAGTAAAGACAGCGGGTTATGGCCGATGTCTAGAATAGACATCACCGACATCAACATCGGTTGCCAAACAACATAGACATCGGCCAAAAACCGATGTCTATGGACTTTTTTCTTGTAGTGACACAATGTTTTATTGTGATGTTTTAATAATTGTGATATAAAAATATCATCCGATATGTTGATGATTTTGGTATAAATATATATTACCGGAGTTCAATTGATAACGCTAGAGAAGAGCAGATTATATATCAGATGTGTATTGAGACTGAGTGTTGGTCGATATAAGTTGATAAAAATCCACAAGCATTCCTGAGGTGTTTCCAAGAATGTTAACGCTAATAAGCAGCGTGGTATATTATGTTATATTATTGACCGGGGGTCGGTCGATATATATAATTATTAAAAATCCGAAAGTATTCCAGATTTGTTTGAAATAATTATTTTCTATTTGATATTAAAGTAAATATTCCAAGTGACTCGATATTCCCTCACGGTTTATCAAATACCTCGATTTTTTATCAAACGATCTCCAAGAATCTTATTTACTCAAATTAATTATTATTTAGTCGATGAATGTTATTTCAAATATTCATTTAAAAGAGAATTATTTGAGTTTTAATATATTTAATGACTATTGAGTATTATTAAATATTTATTTTAGGTTTTAAGTGATTAAAAATCATAAATCAAATTTTTAAATATTTTCTGAATTTTAGTAAATCATTCAAGTACTTTCAAATTGTGAAGAAATAAAATTTTGACTTGTTTTAAATATTTTGACTATAGTTTCAAAAGGAACTCCCCCTTAAATATTTATCCTTTGACAACAGTATTTACTCCAACAAAACGTCAAAAACTATTATTTCGACTCACATTATCATAATACTTCCTCCAAAATTTCTGAAAGTGTGTATATGTATCGGTATATACCTATCAACAAGCATTATGCTTGGGGAACAAAATAATATCTAGATATATGATAGAATTCTTTAAGGATGGGGAGTGGTAGACTCCAGTACTTTATGTACTGGGGAGATTACTAATTATTATCGCATGAGAAGGTACTATGAATACCGATGGACATGCGAAGTATGCAAAATATACCTGGGAGAAAGGAGATGCATAGAATGCCCAAATGCGGCAAGGGTGAGAACCGGTAGTAAGGAAGTCATCCCTCTATTAGTAGAAAATAATAACAACATTATGCTATACGACTGATCATCGTATAGTACGGCTCCGGTGAATGTCCTAATAAATTTCCAATTGAAATTGTTTGCAATACTGTAACTCAAGCCTAGGTGTTGGGTTTAGTGAAAATATTCGCAAAATAATTGAGAAATGAAATATTGTTTTTGAAATAGGTGTATATCACAAAGAAAGTTATTCTCCTAATTATATAATATTATACTAGAAATTACAGTCAGATTTAACTGTCAATTTTAACTATTTTATATTATTGCTGAGCATTTCTGCTCACTCTTTCTTTCTTTTAAATGTCACAACACAATTGATAACTGGTATGTTGGTGAAGAAACTTGGAAGATGGAAAGACTTTCTGTAGCTACTGCTGCTTAGTTTAAGGTGGGCTATATCATTCATATAGGTATAAGATATTAGTAGTAATTATTGTAACTTCATGTAAATGTTACAAATAATTGTTTGAGATCCTTTATACATTTGAGTTGTAATAACAAATGGTACTTGTTGTACATCATTTCTGAGGCTATAACATGTGTGTGTGTGAGAGAGAGAGAGATTGGGGTTCTTTGATGTGGAATTATTGGATTATTAAGTTGATGCATGTTATACATGATTGAAGGATTGCATGACAACCCAGATTCCTGATCTCGAATTTGGGGGTGTTATAGAAATGGTATCAGAATAATAAGTTATAGTACTTAAAGATGAGAGTATTGGGAGCAAAGCTAGATATGAGCATAGCGTAAGAGTTCATATAGAGTTCGTTATAGGACTACCGGATGTAGTACCTATGAGTAAGTTATATTGGAAAACATAATTGAGGTATTATAATAAGACCAATGGAATCACTAGAGATAATTAGAATGGAAGATGAGAATTGAAAATCTTACATGATTTAGAAAATATTTTGATATAAAACACGGAGCTGAGTGTCCGGCGCATTTGAGGTTGAAACGTCATTACCAACACCATATGTCGATTTCGACAACACGAGCCTTGTTACTCGTACTTTTTTATAGGTTTCCCATGAGAGGGCATTACACGTGATGTAACTCCCCATACTTCGGGGTAAGAAATCTGGGTGGTCACGCAATCCTTCAATCATGTTTAACCTGTATTAACTCAATAATCCAACAAACCTCAATCTCACGCGCACACACACACACAATTATAGCCTTAGAAACGATGTACAAAATGTAATCTTCTTTTATTACAACTCAAATGTACTTTCCAGGATCTTAAACTATTATTCATAACCTCTACATGAAGTTATAATAATCTTACAATTATTTGAAGCCTATTTATATGTTCTGGCTTTCCTGAAGCAATGATGCAAGGACTTCTCCTCGCAGGTGCAGTCGACTAGGTGTCTTACTGGCATACTGGTTATATGTTGTGTTGTGACATTTAAAAGAAAGCAAGATTGAGCAATAATGCTCAGCCATAATGTATAAAACATTTTGGGAATAACTGTTAATATAATACTTCATCGTATAATATGAAAATTTGAAAACTTGGTGGTATACACCTTTTTCTTTTTAAATCAAATAAGATATCTTATCTATATCAAAATATCTTGACAATGTTCTCGATTTATATACTAAGGATAATTATTTTCTTGGTGATATACACCTCTTTTTGAAATAATGTTTTCAATTGACTTATTAGTCTGCAAATACCTTAATGGTAAACCCAGTGCATAGGCTTGAATTACTATATTGCATCTCAATTCCAATTGGAAGAATAGGACATTCAACGGAGCCACCGCATACAATGATCAGTCATAAGATGGAAATCTGTAAACTTTTCTACTAGTAGAAGGATGACTACCATACATCCGGTTGTCACCCTTGCTGCATTCGGGCATATTATGTGTGTCCCATACATCCAGACTTTCTACATACTCCACATGTTTACATGTGGCACACCAGTAGTCGCTCTAGTACACAAAGTACTAGAGTCTACCTCTCCTTGTCCTTTTAAAAAATCTTATTATAAAACAGGAACTTGAATTATATCGAAGTTCCTCAAGTCTTTTGCTTGTTCATAGATACAACTCATCTTATATATGTATATATGTCCTTCCGAGAATTTCCGGAGGAAGTAATAAGATAGTGTGAGTTGACCGTTATCAACAGATAAGTATTTAAGGGGAATTTTCCTTTGACACTATAGTCAAAATAATTAATATATATTGAAATAATATTTTTCAAAGTTCGGATAATACCAAAATGATTTTCTGAAACTCAGAAAATATTTTTAAATAAGATTTATGATTTTTAAACCATATATAATCATAAAATAAATATTTAATAACCAATTAATATTTATTAAAATAATCAACCTCGAACAATTCTATTTTAAAAGAATATTTGAATAATATTCCCTGAATGATTTATGTTTAAGTAAATAGATTAAATCTTAAGTAAATGTTAAATATTCAAAAATTTTAAATAAGTATTCTTCCAAGAATACTTCTTCTTTAAAATGAGTATTTAAAATAATATTCATCGTTTAAATAAATAATATAAGTTGAGGGAACACGATCTTTGGAAATCGTTTTAATAAAAGTTTGAGGTACTTAATGCTTTGCGAGGGGACATCGAGTCCCTCAGAATAAAATACCTATGGACTTTTAATCGTCCAAAACATCTCCAGTATGATTCTCGGGTTTATACTTTATAAAAGTTTCCCGACTCTTGGTCTTACAATTGTTCATCACGCTCTACTATGGCATTAATATTCTTAAATATAACACATCCTGAATACTTCCCGTTTTTATCAAATTATACTGACGGATCCTCGGTATAAAATATACACCTCCTATATACAACGCTACTATGTAGCATTATCTATTGAATTCGACAATATTCATGTACCAAAATCATTAACATATTGTATGATATTACATATCACAATTAATAAAATATCGTAATACAACATCATGTATATATAGCATTTATTTGAAAATAAACACAACACAACAATTTTAAAAGGTAGGGTTTAAAAACTTGCCTAGAGTCCAAGATACGTTCACTACACCAGAAACTGAATCAGACAACACCTATTACACAATGGTGGCCAAAAAAACTGTTGTCACAAAAAATTAGACAACGGTTAATTAGTAGTTGACCAAAAAGCCTTGTATCATTATGTTTCACACAATGGTGATTCAACTTATTCAAAAATGTTGTCTAAATGGTGCTCATGTGCTCCAATGAGACAATGGTTGTATTCATCCTCATTGTGTGACTTCTATTGGTACAAGTGTTGTTTAGGTCACAATAAACCGGTGTGCTTTCTATTGTTTTACACAATGGGTTTTAAGGACTGTTGTGCAACTTAGACAATGGTTATCCGGTACCAATGTGTTATTTATTTGAGACAATGGTGCAGAAAAACCAATGTTAGAAACAAAGCATAACAGACAATAGTTTATCACCTCTGTTGAGTAAAAGAGTTTCAGACAATGGTGTCTTACTCGTTGTCTGAATAACCTGCATTAGAAAATATGTTACAACAACTTTCATGAAAAATCGGTGTCTAATTTTCAGAGGGTTTGAATTATTTTTACTGTAAATTTTATTTATATAAAATTAAAAAAAGTCACATTTTCTTTATCGTTGGATTATGAATAGACTATTCTGAGCCGTTGATTTACAAAAAATTAAAATTTTCGTTTCCCCCTCTATTTTATTTAGATTCCCGCCTGAAATTTTAAAAAAAAATTGAATTTTTATTGAAGGCGTGATTTAGGTTTGGAAGAATGATTTTCTAAAATATAAGACAATAGTTTTAAAATTAAACCATTGTACGAAAGTGTACAAACAAGCCTTTTTTTAGGAAACCATTGTGTCATGACATCAACCTTTTTGACAAAATATAAGGCAACGGGTTCGGCGAAAATCCATTGTAAAAACCTATACAAACAAGTCTTTTTCGTTAAAGCCATTGTCTATTGACATCAAATTTCTTGACAATCCCAAAGACTTGAATGAGACTTGAATCATTACCGTACGCTTTCAAAATGTGCTACAAGAGAAGTGATTGGCATGTAAAAACTCATATTATCAAACACATGTTTAAATATCACTAAGATTATACGAAATAAATAACTTATATTTTTTCGTTATAATATGTTGTATTGTAATCATATACGTACGTAGATCCCGTCATTACTTTCGAAATATAGTCGATAACTATACATATGAAAGATTCGGGACTTGTTAAGTTTACGATATTACATAAAGACACCATATGAGTAAAGAAAAGTGAAACGAGCCATTTAATGTCGATCTAGTTGAATATTTCAGTTTTTCTTAATTTAATTCGATACAGGGGTTTAAAATTTGGAAGAATGATTTTCTAAAATATAAGACAACAATTTTCAAATTAAACCATTGTACGAAAGTGTACAAACAAGCCTTTTTTGGGAAACCATTGTGTCATGACATCAACCTTTTCGACAAAATATAACACAACGGTTTGGGCGAAAATCCTTTGTAAGAACCTGTACAAACAAGTCTTTTTCGTTCAAACCATTGTCTATTGACATCAAATTTCTTGACAATCCCAAAGACTTGAATGGGACTTGAATCGATACCGTACGCTTTCAAAATGTGCTACAAGAGAAGTGATTGGCATGTAAAAACTCACATTATCAAACACATGTTTAAATATCACTAAGGTTATATGAAATAAATAACTTATATTTTTTCGTTATAATATGTTGTATCGTAATCATATAGGTACGTAGATCCCGTCATTACTTTCGAAATATAGTCGATAACTATACATATGAATATTTCGGGACTTGTTAAGTTTATAATATTACATAGAGACACCGTATGAGTAAAGAAAAGTGAAACAAGCCATTTAATGTCGATCCATTTGAATATTTCATTTTTTCTTAATTTAATTCGATATAGGGGTTTAAAATTTGGAAGAATGATTTTCTAAAATATAAGACAACAATTTTCAAATTAAACCATTGTACGAAAGTGTACAAACAAGCCTTTTTTGGGAAACCATTGTGTCATGACATCAACCTTTTCGACAAAATATAACAGAACGGTTTGGGCGAAAATCCTTTGTAAGAACCTGTATAAACAAGTCTTTTTCGTTCAAACCATTGTCTATTGACATCAAATTTCTTGACAATCCCAAAGACTTGAATGGGACTTGAATCGATACCGTACGCTTTCAAAATGTGCTACAAGAGAAGTGATTGGCATGTAAAAACTCACATTATTAAACACATGTTTAAATATCACTAAGGTTATATAAAATAAATAACTTATATTTTTTCGTTATAATATGTTGTATCGTAATCATATAGGTACGTAGATCCCGTCATTACTTTCGAAATATAGTCGATAACTATACATATGAATATTTCGGGACTTGTTAAGTTTACGATATTACATAAAGACACCATATGAGTAAAGAAAAGTGAAACGAGCCATTTAATGTCGATCCAGTTGAATATTTCAGTTTTTCTTAATTTAATTCGATACAGGGGTTTAAAATTTGGAAGAATGATTTTCTAAAATATAAGACAACAATTTTCAAATTAAACCATTGTACGAAAGTGTACAAACAAGCCTTTTTTGGGAAACTATTGTGTCATGACATCAACCTTTTCGACAAAATATAACACAACGGTTTGGGCGAAAATCCTTTGTAGGAACCTGTACAAACAAGTCTTTTTCGTTCAAACCATTGTCTATTGACATCAAATTTCTTGACAATCCCAAAGACTTGAATGGGACTTGAATCGATACCGTACGCTTTCAAAATGTGCTACAAGAGAAGTGATTGGCATGTAAAAACTCACATTATCAAACACATGTTTAAATATCACTAAGGTTATATGAAATAAATAACTTATATTTTTTCGTTATAATATGTTGTATCGTAATCATATAGGTACGTAGATCCCGTCATTACTTTCGAAATATAGTCGATAACTATACATATGAATATTTCGGGACTTGTTAAGTTTACAATATTACATAGAGACACCGTATGAGTAAAGAAAAGTGAAACGAGCCATTTAATGTCGATCCATTTGAATATTTCATTTTTTCTTAATTTAATTCGATATAGGGGTTTAAAATTTGGAAGAATGATTTTCTAAAATATAAGACACCAGTTTTAAAATTAAACCATTGTACGAAAGTGTACAAACAAGCCTTTTTTAGGAAACCATTGTGTCATGACATCAACCTTTTTAACAAAATATAAGATAACGGTTTAGGCGAAAATCCATTGTAAGAACATGTACAAACAAGTCTTTTTCGTTCAAACCATTGTCTATTGACATCAAATTTCTTGACAATCCCAAAGACTTGAATGGAACTTGAATCGATACCGTACGCTTTCAAAATGTGCTACAAGAGAAGTGATTGACATGTAAAAACTCACATTATCAAATACATGTTTAAATATCACTAAGGTTATACAAAATAAATAACTTATATTTTTTCGTTATAATATGTTGTATCGTAATCATATACATACGTAGATCCCGTCATTACTTTCGAAATATATATCAATTTTAGTCATATGAAAAAATTATTAAAAAATTTGAAATTCATCTTGCATGTCAGGATTAGAAAAATCCGGTAAAAGTACCCCTCCCGACAACGAGACTCGTTCCCGATTTACAAGATTAATTTTTAAAATGATTTTTTGGACGATCCAACTGTGCGGATGTTAAGATATATCAATTTTAGGCATATGAAAAAATTATTAAAAAATTTGAAATTCATCTTGCATGTCAGGATTAGAAAAATTCGGTAAAAGTACCCCTCCCGACAACGAGACTCATTCCCGATTTACAAGATTAATTTTTAAAATGATTTTTTCGACGATCCAACCGTACGGATGTTAAGAAATATCAATTTTAGTCATATGAAAAAATTATTAAAAAATTTAAAATTTATCTTGTTTGCGTTTTTGAGGAAAAAGAGGTAAACAACTCCTTAAAACAAGATTCGATGCCGATTAACGAAATAAATTTTTCAAATGATTTTTTGGACGATCCAACCGTACGTATGTTAAAATATATTGATTTTAGCCATGTAAAAATATAATAAAAAATTTCAAAATTTATTTTCCTTGAGTTATAAAGGAAAATGAGGTAAAAGTATAACTCCCTAAAACAAGATTCGTTGCTGATTAACGAATTGATTTTTTGAAATGATTTTTTGGACGATTCAACCGTATGGATGTTAAAATATATTGATTTTAGCCATGTAAAAAAATAATAAAAAATTTCAAAATTTATCTTGCTTGACTTTATAAGAAAAATGAGGTAAAGGTACAACTCCGTGAAATAAGATTCATTGCTGATTAACAACATATTTTTTTCAAATAATTTTTTGGACGATCCAACCGTACGGATGTTAAAATATATTGATTTTATCCATGTAAAAAAAAATTCAAAATTTATCTTCCTTGTGTTTTAAAGGAAAATGAGGTAAAAGTACAACTTCCTAAAACAAGATTCGTTGCTGATTAACGAAATAATTTTTTGAAATGATTTTTTGGACGATCCAACCATACGGATGTTAAAATATATTGATTTTAGCCATGTAAAAAAATAATAAAAAATTTCAAAATTTATCTTGCTTGACTTTATAAGGAAAATGAGGTAAAATTACAACTCCCTAAAACAAGATTCGTTGCCAATTAACCAAATAATTTTTTAAAATGATTTTTTTGACGATCCAACCGTATAGATGTTAAGTTATATCAATTTTAGTCATATGAAAAAATTATTAAAAAATTTGAAATTCATCTTGCACGACAGAATTAGAAAAATCTAGTAAAAATATCACTCCAAACAACGAGATTAGTTCCCGATTTACAAGGTAATTATATAATATTAAAAACATTCATGTATAAAAATATTATTATTTTTAAATAAGAAAATTTTAATTAATTCTTTTACACTAATATGTAATACGATAAATATAATTAAATAATAATATTTTTAAATTAAAGAATTTATTAACCTATTTACACATTTTAACCCAATTTTCCCATTCCCTCTCATTAAATTTCATTTCCCCCTTTCACCAAATTTCATTTCCCCCCATATCTCCCCCTTATCTCCACTGATTTCTGTCTTATCTTATCTCTGACTTTCTCTTCTCCCTCATTGTTCTTGTGCCGTTCTTTCATCTCCGATTTCTTCCCTCTCCAGTTTCTTACCTATTTTTTTTAAAATCACATCGATGCAGTGATTTTCATCAATCGCCTCATTTGTTGATAGTAATCTAGATAGGGAATGGGTATTGAATAGAATTGAATATCAGTCTGGGATGGGGAAGAAGAAGATTACAGCCTATAGAGAGTTTGATGATAAGAAGATATTGGAACAACACCAGAAAGCTAAACACTTTAAATGTCATCTTTGTTAGAAGAAGCTTTCTAATGTTGGTAGCATGTCTATTCATTTTTTTCAGGTTCATAAAGAGACTGTTTCCAAGTACATACATCTCTCGCTCATCTCTCTCTCTAATCTCTCTCTCTCTCTCCCTCACTCCCTTCTCCCTCTGTATTTGTATATGATTTGGATTTTGTTTGGATCGTAGGTTTGTGATTTGGTTGTTTTTATAATTTGTTTACTTTGGTTGATATGTTGAAATGCCGAATAGTTTTTGTAATTTTGTTGAACGACAGCTGTTAAATTGAATAAATCTTTTGGCACTTGAAAAAAAATATGATAAGAATTTGATGGTGGGGTAATTTTCCGCCCTGTAATGCTGACTATGGTATTAGTAAGGACATAAATGCCTATATACAATATTTTCAATTCTTCAGTGTATCCAAGAAATTAAGTATTGTATCATTATTGGTGCGCTTAATGTAATTTGTATATTGTGTGTACTTTCAGTTATCTAGAGTATCTGCAATCTCTTGAAGAGAAAATTGATCTTGACTGGAATTAAATCTCATCATCCTTGGGGAGATCAGTAAATGTCTATTTTCAAAGGAAGGCTGCCTGATAAATCTTACTGCTGATGGAGAGAACTTGACAAAGTTAGAGAAGTATGTTGCCAAGTTTCTTGAATCTCTTCTAGCAAGGGAAGTCTATTTCATGTACTAAAACTGGTAAAATTACTTTCGTATTGTGAAATAAGTATGTTTATGATTGTGGGTTGGAATATGTGTTGATACCTGTTGCTCAAATACATCCCTTAATTAAAGGAAATGGTATTTTCATGTTGATTAAGGGCTACCCTTAAATGAGATTTATTCTAATTACATTAGTTTCTGGCATTTTTTCTACAAAACCACAAGGAAAAATCTCTGGCACTGCTTGCTCAGAATTTTGTCAAGCTTTTCCTTCGTTCTGGTGTAAGTTATGCTAATCTTTTACATGCCTTTTTCAAGGTCTAGTTGTTATTTCAATTATATGTTCTAAACTTTCTTGTCTTAGGCGGATATTATCTCCCTAGACAGTGCTGCAACAGCATTGCCCGGTGATGTGCATGATTCAACAGCTATGCGAAGTAAATGCCCTTGCCACTGTTCACCATACAATCTAAATTGTAGATGATCTACTGTACATTTATTTTCCTCATGTAATTAAATTCTACAGCTAAAGCGAGGCGCCTCTATGATATTACCAATGTCTTTGCATCTATGAATCTTATTGAAAAGGTTAGGTATATTCAGGATTTACTGATGTGAGAAAAGGCCTAAGATAGTTGTAAAATGAATCTAATTTTTCCTAAATACGATATTGTGAATTTGTAGGTCCGTCATCCAGAAAGTGGGAAACCATCATTTAGGTGGTTGGGGATGAAACAGAAATCTAGTAATGCACATGAGCATGGTTCTGGTTCAAATGACACCATGATGAGGGTGTTTGGAACTGAGATAGCAAATACTGCCTCAAAGAGATTCACAGATTCTATATCCCACTGCAGGTCTAGTGAGAAGGTACATGTGCCAATATATGCCAAGCAAATTAATGTGGAAACTGAAGATGATGAGAACTCATCAAAGCAGCACCAAGGGAATCTGCCTAAGGATCCAGAATGTGGGGAACCAGCATTAAGGCGGTTGGTGATAAAACAGAATTCCAGTATTGGTTCTGATTCATATGACACCAGGAGGAGGGTGTTTGGAAGTGAAATTACGAATACTGCTTCAAAGAGGTTCAAGGACAATTCTTTATCCAAGTGCAGGTCCAGTGAGAACGTAATTATGCCAACATATGCCAAGCAACATAATCTACAAAAAGAAAATGATGAGAACTCAATGAAGCAGCAGCAGAGGCATCTGTCTAAGAGTTTTGTGTTTGGTCCTTTTACTCAATTATTTGTAATTTTTACAATAGGATTAAGACACAGTTTTATTTTAACAATACTATTTGATTTATTTTAAATGAGTTTGATCTGGTACACAATTGTGTGAAAGCCATTAAAAATTATTAAAACCATTGTATGTCTTACTTTATAAAATCATTTTCTTCTAACAATATCTTGGTCATTACAAAAACTGTTGTGAGCATAGCTAAAACACAATACCCCAAAAATAAAAAACTGTTGTCTAAAGTATTGTTTTCTTAATAAAAACCATTGTTTAACTAGATGAAATTTATACATAAACTGTTGTAGGAGTAAATTCGCATAACACTATTTTTAACTATTGTGCCTCTAAATTGTTACAACGGCTAAGAAACTGTTATTTGTAGAATATTAGAAAGGGTCATATGCGTTGTGTGAATAAAATGAGACAAAGGTTTTATATTCAGTTGTGTGATGTATTTGTTACAATGATGCGTAACCATTGTATGAGTGCCATACACACCGCCCCCGGATAGACAACGAAAAATTCATCTTTTAGACAACGGTGGAAAATCATTGTCTGATTCAATATTTCTTGTAGTGGTTTTTCGACTTGCTCTTGTTTCGGGTTTTCTAATCAACAAATATCATAATCTTAATCATCATTCCTAATCCCATCACCGACTAATATTTTTAATAAGTACAATACTTCATAATTTTCAATAATCTACCAAATCGAAATAAGTATCAATCCTTGTTCGAAACGGACGGTCAAAGTGGTCTTCAAGAGTTGACTTTACCCAATGTTACTATTATGCGAATCGCACTCTAACATTTTAAATAAATCAAAAAATTAATATTTTATTATGAAACCACATCGTGTAGATTCTGGAGTGTTTTTAATATTTATCATAAAAGTTTCATTTTGATAAAATGAATTTAAATAGGTCAAAAGCATTTTAAATGTTCGGTCAACTACAGAGTTTTACTATTCATACTGCTTTCACTAAAACATTGATTTCTCTCAAACCGATAACTGAATTGATGTACCATTTTCTCGTGCATGATCTAGAAAAAATTTAGAACCAAATAATTGAAAATGGTTTTCTGGTAGCAGGGGTGAAAATCCCGAAGTGACGGTTTAATAGTAGTAGGTGTTCTTGGTGATAACTCCTTGCGGGACCTCGGCTCCGACATTTTTATAAAATCAAAAAATTAACATCTTTAACTAAATATTTAAAGAGTGCTTTCCCATTATATAACTAAGCTACTGACGAAGTTTCATGATTTTAAAAAATGTTTAAAGGCCTCAATTATACCCTTAAAGTCAGAACTAGGTAGGAATTTGCTTTTCTCGATTACGTTCACTAAACCGAACTTTTCTCCTAATCCGTAAATCTTCTCAGCACGATTTTTATATGTTTACATACTAAAAAACAAGAAATTAAATCCATGTCTAGTGGTGTATAAAAACATTAAATTTATAGTTGTATTTATTGTTTAAAATAGTCATAAATATAAACAGACATTACGACGGCTATACGCGCAATGATTCCCGATTTTAATTACGTTAATTTCATTGACAACAACTCAAACACCAATTATTTCATATTTCTTGCAAGATCATTCCCTAAACTATATGAAATAATCACATACATAAATCCATAACAATCAACCATCAAAACCTAACTTTTTACAATCCAAACTCAATCAATCAGCATTTACTTAAACATAACTCATACTCAATCTTATAACTCAAGCAAATCAAAGGGTTGATGATGTTTATACCTTCCTTGAAGCTTTATAATACTTGATTAAGTCCTAATATCCTTGATAAAGCCTTGGTCTAGGTTTAGGAGACTTAAACTTCCATGAAAAATCAAGAAAACAAGTTAGTAATTTTCGGAGTTACTATTTACCCTCAACTTAAAATATTTTTATAAAATTGAAAACTTCATTGATATGCTCCAAATTTGGTAAGTAGCTTACCCATAATATGGAGGAGATTTGGTTAAAATTTGATGATTTATGAATGAGTAGAACATGAGATTTGAATTCTTCTTTCCGTGGTGTTCTTGAAAATCAGCATTGTGTTCTTCGAGAGAGAGAGCGTTGCTTGGATTGGATTCCTTTAGAAGTATTCGGTGATATGTGTGATATGTAATATGTATGTATGTTTAATAATTGAAGATGCATCTATTTTCTAAGGCTAGCCATTGGCTAGTACATGGATTTGTCAAACTTTTAATGATGAATAACAAGAATCCTTGTTTTAAGGAACCATATTTCGAACTTCGTTCAAATTGATCAACCAATTTGGTTTCTCCTTGTACTAATTTGGTTGGCATATTTTTGCATGGGATTTGTATGGCCTTAGTTCGTTGATTCATTCACTTACGGATTCGCTTGGTCGCTTATTCATTTTTATGGTAAATCTTCGTAATCTATTCATTGGGTAAATCCTTTCTTATAAATCATTTATGCTTTGAAACCTTATACTTGGATTTTCATTTTTAGAATTCTAAATTCTTGATCGTAATGTGATTCTCGTATTCCTCGATAGTCCGTAAGATTAGAAAGTTCATTTTCTCCGAAAACGAAGGGCTTTTACATACACTCATTTGGTACGTAAAATCACACTATCAACTAGAAATTTTATTTTAAAAGCTCATATATAGGTGTTTTCGTAAAAGTTTTTATTGAACTACAAGGTTACTATTCATAAAGGTCTTTTACCGATGTCAAAAATTCGGGATTTTACACGTGAGAACCGTGAAGTCTCATTATGATTACAGATTTAAGGTTAATGGGTTAATAAGTTACGGATTATATTTAGATGTATTATTTTCTTATAAGGATCCAATACCCTATAAACATTATATTCGCCCAAGATAGTATCCACTACACCCTTGATGATTTTATTACCCTTAAAAAAGAGTTCAACTCTGTATGAGGACGTTATCGTAAGACGAGCAAGCTATATCATGATATTATGAGTATGCTTCATACGTTAGACCATGATGGGTCAACCCAGAGATCGATGACTTTATAAAATTGATGATATATCCGCAATGGAATTGCATAGGACTACAATGAATGATGGTTCAATCTTGAAACCTACTAAATGGAGAGACTAGTGACTCTAAAGTAAAAATTTTCGGCAGAATTGTTATTAGAGATTATAGATATATATTCGTAAACCTCTATCAATTTGGTAGCATATGTTTACTTACACACACATGGACCTGAACTTATGGACTACATTAAGATCCATGAGAGATCTCTTTGATCTGTTCCCAAAAGGAACTGGCCACTTGTAATTTATGACGAATACATGTAGTTGGACCCTATCGGCTTAATATATGCCTTTAAAATAATGTGGAGTAAGGTCTTCGAGGAAAATTACTGGAATAACATATATAATTGTGATACCGAATTAATGAGTGACTTAAATGATGTTAAGAGACACACTAGTTGGAATATGTAACTATGAAGGCGAGGAGGTGGGATCATCCTCAAATGGGTAATTGTGAGATTTAGGATAATCGGTGATTTATTTTGTCATTTATTCCTCGTCAAGCTACACCCTTCAAACTTTGTATCATTCATATTTCCTTGATAAGTCACATCAAGAAATCCTTTTAGTTATCTACCTTGAACTTCTGATATTAGCAATGACTTTAAAAAAATTATATGGACCAGGACTTTTCCAATTCTTTTATTTGATCCACGAAGTTTTATTCAAAATTGTGATTATCTTATTCAGGCTCACACCGATTTATACTCTCTTACAATTGTTCAAGGAATTTATTTTAAATATTTTCTTAATTATGCTAGCTAGTTAAGTCTAAACTTGAAAAAGAAGAGGATGCTTGTGTTTTTGTATATAATAAAATGTTAATATATATACATGTCTATGTGTTTATTTTGGTTCTAAATTACATAATTCTAAGTCTATTGGTGATAAATTTAGTAATTCTAGCTCTGCTATTTATAGAGGAGCATTAATTCAAAGCAATGATTGAGAAACTAGGGAACCACACATTAAGGTTTTGGAATATGGAATTGTGTAGCTACAAAGAGCAGACTACCTTTTTGTCAACAATTTCTAATATATATCTCAACATAAAAAATCTTTTCTCCCAATTTCCCATGTTTTTTTTATGTATGGAAAACATGTATAGGATTCAGGTTTATACTAGAAAATGATTATTTAAATCATGTCACACATAATTGCAGAAAATAAAATTAGGCTCTTCAAAATTTTCTTTGGTGATAAATCTAAATTAATGAATTTGGGTCTTTTACCCTATTTTATAATTACCAAAAATGGTAGAAAACATAGTTTCATTTTGGTACAATAATTAATGCATAGTAAATACTTAGAGTTCAAATTTTTATTTTACTTCGTAAAATTGTAAAGATGTAATTAAAATTAATTTTACGGAATATGTCAAAAATAGTCATTTTTTTAACTTATTTATCAAAATACTATTAATGTTGTATACCTCGGTGTAGAGAAAGTTTTTTCAAATTGCATACAGGTTGCAAAAATTGCCGAGGAGGTTACTTGAAGTTGCATATCACGGTGCAAATGTTTATTTTCTCCAATACGCGTATTTTTGAAAAACTGTGTTAATTTTAATAGTTATATATAAATACAAAAATTTATGTACATATTGAAAAAATAAATTAATCTATTTTAACTATATTTACGATATACATTAAAATGTGTATACAAGTTGAACAACTAATAGTAACATGTTGTGTATATATTCTTTCTTAATATGATTTGTTTTTAAATAAAAGTAGAGTGCAATCTAATTCCAAAAAGAAAATAACATGATTAATGATAGGTTAAAAGGGATGAGTGTTGTTACCATATTTCTTACTTTTATTTCCAAATACATTTATAGATGCCTTTGAGTTTTTCCTTGTCTTGGAAATTTTATCATCTAAGTAAGTACATTTAGTTCAGAGACGTTTTGAACAAAGATAATATCAAAATAATTATGTGGGTTTTTTATGGTTTTGAAATAATAATCATTTAACAACTTAAAAAATAGTATGTGTGTTTTCATAGTTTTATATCAAAATCTTATCCTCACTTGTCATAACTTGAGAAACAAACATACACCTGGTGTTTAACATTTCAGATGTAAAAACTTTAGCTGATGGTTTGATGGTCCAAGTAGACACTGTAATTTGAGTGTTATTATAGTAGACACTGTAATTTGAGTGTTATTATAGTCTATACATGTTAATCATTTTGATATATTTTCAACTATCATGCATAAAATCATGTGTTATAGGAATTTGGTGTAACATATCACAACCTAATAAATCACTATGCATATATATATGAGCTTTTATTCAATATTTAAGAATATGTTTAACTCATATAACTAGAGTATCCATATCAATTAGGGTGTTAAGTGATCATTTACAATCAACGACCACTTTGTTGTTTCTAACATATTTATTCCCCTCCATTAAGTTCGCTATTGCACCCATTATACATCTATCAAAATAATTATGGAGGGAAGATGCATTTGATTTGTAATGTAGAAAGATATGCAACACCTAAAAAGTTCACTACTAATACAAATGGCTAACAAATTAAATTGAAAATGCTAACCGATTAAGTGAAAGTGTTATAATGATAATGATTGATTTTGAAAATTATTTTGAAGAGATATCCTACTCAAACTTGTGTTGCTAGCAATCAATGCCTCTTTAACATGGATATTGATGGTCTCGGTAAAAATTTTTGAAATTTGGGTTCTAAAAAATTTATGTCAAGTTTCTAAATCTTTTTCATCAATTTTTCCTAGTTTCTCAATAATTATAAATTTTAAGTGGACATGTTTTAACTAGAGACTATTATGGATAGTATGAGGGTGAAAAATATTAAAGATTTTGAGCAATTGATGGTTGAGGATTCAAAGAACCTGTGTAGGGCCTTATATGATCTTAAAAGTTGTTGCAAACATTCAGTAACAACATTAGTAACAACATTTGAGAGAGTTTCAATAATATGATGGCAAAAATTAAGCAAAAACATCTTTGAAAATTTGTATAAATGTATGGGTAACTTGTAATGAGGTTTTTTACAATAGAACAAATGATTTTGTTGGTTGGTATTGTGGAGATTTGATTCCCAATACCAAGAGTGCTAGACCAGGTGCGGAAAAAAATAGAGGAGTTTAAAGTATGATAAAAATGTTGCGGGAAAGGTTTATGAAGTTACAAGCATCCATTCTTACATTTTCACAATTAATCATGAGAAAAAAGTTGTAGTTATTTGGTTCTCTATAACAAATCAGACAGTTTGGTCGAGTAAATATTTGAACCATAATAGAGTGACTTGTAATATATCCATGTTATTAATTTTATCCAGACCAAATCCGGGGTTAGAGGATTTGGTCGTCACTATAAAATCTCATTCCAAATTAATTTGTTTAATCAATAACTAAATGCCAGCGGAAGATATTTATCATTTATGACCCCAAACTAATCCAAGATCTTTTAAGGTTACAGTTCTAGAAACAAGATATCCAAATTCCATAAATAAAATTTTCACTTCCTTTTAAAACTCTTTTCAATAAATTCCAACTCAAAACTAAACCCACTAGTATAACTTCGAAATGAAGTATACTAGGCCCAAATAATATACACAACTATAATATAATATAATATAAACCACTTTACACAATAAAACTTACACTAGTCCGCAAACCCTGGAACAACCACCTTCCAAAGGCTTATTCCTTGCTTTCTTGAATTACGCAGCTAAACAACGCAAGCTAATCCTCACTGGAGGTTAAATTTGAAAACAGGCAAGTATGAGCGAAAGAAATGCTCAGCAAGTTCATTATAGCATATATAAAGTCTTTTGATATAAAAACCGACATCCGTAATAGAGCAGAACATTTAAAATCATAATTGCTGAATCGAAAAATTTATTAAAGAATCGGATAACTGTTTCTCGCTGTATTCAAAACCCTTTTTCATATTTTCGAGCGAAATGCTTCAGCAATACTTTGAATCTTGACGAGAATAAAACTCGTAAAACCGTGTTTACGGATATTTCGTAAACAACAATAACAAGAAATAATGATTATAGATTGAATTATAAACTTTACTCAAAACCGAACTCTTGACGATAATACTTATTTTGTTGTCATATCAAATTAGATATCAATACGACCTTTAATGCTCACAATATTCCATATTGAAGTCAACATCAATCATCTATACTAATACCACCTTTGATATTTAACAATAAACTAAGTATCCACATCAATCAGAACTGAATCAAATCCACAATTCACTTTTAATCCAAAACAGAATAGTTGATAAATCATTTATTCTATGATTATCAAAACCATAAAGAAATTTAGATATCAATTTAGATTGGAACCAATAACATTTCATGTTATTCCCGGTAATCAGTCGCGAAACAACACCGGTATCCCGCAACCATACCGTAAATATAGGTACTACCCATATCCCGAAGACATACGGTACCTATAGGGCGCCAGAAAAGGCATAATTAGCCTTGAAAGATATTACAGCTGGACCGATATCTCGATCACCTACGCTGTAACCAGTAACCAGTAACCATTCCAATCTTAAAAACCTTTTTATTGAAAAAGGAGCCGAATCCTTTGACATCCTAAATGATTTTTATTCCCCCAATCACTTAGGTAGGAATTCATCCAACAAAATCATCTTTCTCAAAATCCAACATATTTATAAATCCAGTAATTTGATAAGTAAAACATTTAACTATTCTGAACATAGAATAGCAGAGGGTACTTGCATAAACAGAATTATTTAATTCAGTGATATATAAAACATTTATCTATTCTGAACTGAGAATACGAAAAGCAATACTTGCATGATAAGATTTAAAATAAATATCACTTGAATAATAAGTGATGATAGAGATACTTGCCTTTGGGTTTTTAGCAGTTAGTCACACTCGCAAAGACACATCTATTCTGACATTCTGTCTCAAAGCATCACTGTCCTGCTTTTCAACACTTTACTGATATGTTGCTCCTGCGATTGCTAGAAACCAGGTATCCAATGCCATTCCATCTTACTATTTATCCATCGTCTTATCCCGATCAACTCAAGAGATCCGCATCTATAATTAAAAGATCACACTTTAATCATCTAATTGATAATTACTCAACGAACTGCGTGTCAACACCCTATCGTCTACCCATACGATAGACATAAATATAACAAATGAATACAGGACTCTTGATCCATATACACACATAATTCACATAGAACATAAGCACATAACTCGTGTATCACATAATTCATATCATATATGACTTGGTTCCTCAAAAGGTTTGACTCAATACGTTTAAAACTGAAATCGAGTCAATAACAGTATTTGTCGATCAAAAATCGACTCAGAAATATTCGTAAAACAAGCGACCTTTCAAAACAAAATAATTTGGATCTTGAAAGTATTTTTAATGAAAGTGGAATATTTTTCTGAGTCCGTACGCGTTCGTTTCGTATTAAACGAACGAACGGTTGATTTATTATGAATTTTTGAACATTTTTCGGAATTAAAACAAGGTCTCCAAATCGTTTAATAATTAAATAATAGGGCTCGAACACCTGAAAATAATTTTATAATAATTATAGAGACTGGAAAATAATTTAAAATAATATTCTAAAGCTCGAACTATTTTTCGGAATTTTTAAATCAATTTAAAATAATTAAATCTAATTAAATATGAATTAAAATTATTTAATAACTAATTAAATTAATTAATCAATTAATATTTAAATCAATTGAATAACTAAATAATTAATTATCAACTAAAATTAATTAACTAAGTAATTTGGATTTAGTTTTGAATTAAAATAAATTTTCAGAATTAAAAATAATGATTTTTAAAATAAAAATGAATTTTTAGAATAAACGAAACTGAATTTTGATTTAAAATAAAATAGAAATTGCATAAACATGTTTTTTATTTTGGAATAGGAGAAAACAGGATCTAAACCGGGTCAAAGTCGGGTTTTATCCTGGTCCTCAAGAAACCGGCCGGATCGCCAAGAATACCCGCCGAATTTCTCGAAAACCCAGAAATCAACGAGGTTTTCCGGTGACCGCGGTAAGCCCGGCGGAACTCCGTCAACACTCAGAACGCATCCAATCAACCTTGTTTCGATCGATTTCAATACCAAATCGATTCCAAATTCTGCTATGAACAAATACGCCAACCCAGAAATCAAAAACATTGCATGAGTCGACGTTTCTGATCCAAAATGTCGAATTCTCCGGTGAATACATCGGAAAATCAAATTCAGCCAATACTCAACAAAAACTTACAATCCTGGTATCAAAATAATCCTGAATTCATATCCAAACTAATCACAATCTTAAAACTAACAAACAAAAACCAGGTAATCCACAAATTCAATTCAAAAATCTAATAAACTCAAGAGCTTGGTTTTTAACATATTGAACTAAAACATCAATAAAACCTGTCCAAATAAATCATATTAATCATAATAAAGCTAACTATATCATCGGAAACAATCAAAAACTCATAAAATCAAAAGCCCCAATGCTTAAATATAAACCCTAAAATTCGACTTTATAAATTACCCATCCTTTGTTGATTTTGATGCTGAAATCAGAAAGAGGATGTTGAGAGCTTCACAACGGATATTCAAACTTGTGATTTGGACCACAGAATCATTCCCAAATTTGCTTTGATCTTCAGGAACAAATCAAAACCCTAACCCTAATTCTTGAGAGAAAAATCTGATTTTCTGAAAAATAAAAATAAAAACTGATTTTTAATAATAATTATTAATAAATAAAAAGCTATTTATAATTATTGATTATTGGTACGCATTGGATCATATTAGATCGATAAATTTGTTGCTTAGCCGCTATGTAACTGCAACTCGATCCGAAAATAGATTATTTAGCCGCTAAGTAACTATTAAAACGATACAATTTAGTATCAGATTTGGAAAATTATCAAAACTGGGCTTCTTATAAAATACTTTATACGGAAATAATGTAATAATATCTCGTCTTTCGATAGTACGGGTTTTGTTGATTTATCGAAATAACTATCGTATTGAAAATCTTGCGTCGGGCCGCGCACGGGTCAAACCGTAATCCGGATCGAAAAAGCCAAAACACAAAAAATGTCTGGAATTACTAGATTGGGTTAGGAAGGAGTTTTCGGAAGAGTTTCGGGTTGTAAAAACGTAAAAACAGTTGAAGTTGGACGATTCCCGGCTTTATAAAATAATTTTGGTAATTATTCAGAAAATAATTAATAATTCATAAATCATTATAAAATCATATAACAATCTAAAAATTACCAGGAAAATATCAGAATTATCTATATTTTATTCTGGACATATAATAATTAAAATACTCAAAGAATATCACATATAAACACCCAATCATCAATTACAATTATCATATAATTCACTAAAATTCACATAAAAATGACATAAACAATTCCAAATAATAATAATAATAATATTTGAAAATATGGGATAGTACAATCTACCCCCCTTTTAAGGATTCCGTCCTTCGAATCAGCAGAAGAAAGCACTAAGGGTTTTCTAAGCAACTTTCCATTTCCAAATAACCTCAATTTTTCATAATCCCAAACAAATCTTGTATTCCTTGTATAATAAAACTTTTACAGGAGCTTCACTGTATACCACTGTTCTGTCTACATCCTTTGACAAATTCCTCAATAGAATCACTTTTACTGATCGCGAGAAAGAAGAACAGAGAGAAAAATAAAGAGAAAGAAAAGAAAGAGAGAGATAGATAAACAGAGAGAAGTAAAGAAACAGACCAACTTCGGTATATGCCACTGATATTTTAATCACATTGCAATCCACTGTTGTTGTTGGTAATCCCATCACATAGCATTACTTTGACTCGACCAGGATAACTGAGCTTAACTTGATTAACATACCTTCGAATATTTGGAATGATACAATCATGGAATTTCAAAAAGAAAAGAATTTGATACCATACCGAGACCAAAATCTGAATTTGAGAAAAAGTATTATTGAAATAAAAGAATAACTGAGAGATCAATATGATCAAACAAACTTGGTATTACGTGCCCAACTAGGACACTACTAATGGTTGTTAACCTTCATATATTCACAATACACACAAGTGATAGAATCACATCCAACTCCTATCACACAGACAGGTATACCTTGTGGCCCCTATATTTAGAGTTGTTCATCTCAGTGAGAATAAAAGAATATGAAAAGAATCCAAAATCAAAGGAATAAATCTGGAAAGATTTCAAAGCTGATATTTTTGGAGAAAATGAAATCCAGAAAACAAGATTTTGGAACAAAATGATTAAACGAGTGTTAGGACTATTTTAATATTATATGTCTAGAATTTTAATATGTCGTCGTAATGTCCGTTTGAATTTAGGACTATTTTAAACAAGAAATACGAACTGTAATTTTAATATTTTTAAACACCACCAGACATGAATATAAATGTCTTGCTTTTTAATTTGCAACCATATAAAGATTGCTTCGAGACGACTTACGGTTTAGGAGAAAAGTCTGTTTTAGTGAGCGTATGCGATGAAACCAAAACTGCTACATTGAACTGATTTTGAGAGTCTAAATAAAGCCTTCAAATATTATTTAAAATTACGAAACTTGGTCAGTAGCTGACTTATGCAGTGAGAAATCCCTCTATAAAATTTAGATAAAGATGTTAATTTTTCAATTTTGTTAAAATGTCGGGGCCAAGATTGCACAAAGTGAGAACACCGAAAACAACCACTGCATAGCTACTGCATAAAAATTGCTCACTCTGCCTAGATAAACAATTATTTAGTAAATTGTTCTAGATATGGTCTAGATCATCATGTCAAAATGGTGCATCAATTGAGTTAACGGTTTGAGAGAAAATGATGTTTTAGTGAAAGCGGTATGAATAGTATCACTTTATAGTTGACCGAACTTTTAAAATGATTTCCACCTAATTAAATTCGGCTTTTGAAACCAATACTCTTATGATAAATATTAATGGTACTCATAAATATCTTCGAGGTGGTTTCATATTAAGATATTAATTATTAGATTTTTAAAAAAAATTAGAGTGTGAGTCGCATAAGAGTAACATTCTGAAAAGTCAATTCCAGGAGAATACTTTGACTGCCCATTACGACCAAGGGTTGATATTTATTCAAGTCGGTCAAATAAGGAAAATTGTAAAGTATTACACTTACTAGTATAATAAGTCGTTGATGGAATTAGGAATACTAATTAAGATTATGATATTTTTTATTAGAAAACCCGGAACAAGTGGAAGTTAGAAAATGTATCTTAAACTCTAGGCAAGTTTTCAAACCCTACCTTTATGAACTGTTGGGTTGTTAATAATTTCAATCACTGTGATATATACATGATGTTGTACTACAATATTTTACGAATTGTGATATATAAATATCATCTAATATGTTGATGATTTTGGTATAAGTATATTACCGGAGTTCAATTGATAACACTCGAGAGTAGCGTATTATATATGAGATGTGTATTTAGACTAAGAATCGGTCAGTATAAGTTGATAAAAACCCAGAAGCATTTTGTAGGTGTTTCTAAGATTATTAACGCTAATAAGGAGCGTGGTAAGTTATATTATAGACCGAGGGTCGGTCGATATATATAATTATTAAAAACTCAAAAATATTTCGGAGACGATTGAAACAATTATTTTCTACTTGATATTAAAGTAAATATTCCAAGGGACTCGATGTTCCCTCATAGTTTATCAAATACCTCGAAATTTTATCAAACGATTTCCAAGAATCTTATTTATTCAACTTAAATATTATTTAGTTGATGAATGTTATTTCCAATATTCATTTTAAAGAGAATTATTCAAGGTTTAATTTATTTAATAATAATTGAGTATTATTAAATATTTATTTTAGGTTTTCTAAGATTAAAAATCATAAATCATATTTTTAAATATTTTCTGAATTTCAGAAAATCATGCAAGTACTTTCAAATCATCGAAAAATATTATTTCACCTTTTTTAAATATTTTGACTATATTTTGAAAAAGAACCCCCCTTAAATATTTATCTGTTGACAACAGTCAACTCAAATTATCGTAATATTTCCTCCAACGTTTCCCGGAAGTATGTATATATTTATATCGGTTTATACCTAGCAACAAGCATTATGCTTGGAGAACAAATTAAATTCCAGATATATGATAGGATTCTTTAAGAACAAGAAGGGGTAGACTCGAGTACTTTATGTACGGGGAAGAGTACTAATTATTACCGCATGAGAAGGTAGCATGAATACCGATGGACATGTGAAGTATGCAAAATATACCCGGGAGAAAGAGGAAGCATAGAATGCCCGAATGCGGCCAGGGTGACAATCAGAAGCAAGGAAGTCGTCCCTCTACTAGTAGAAAACAATAATAACATTTTACTATATGAATGAACATCGTATAGTATGGGCTCCGATGAATGTCCTAATAAATTTCCAATTAGAATTGTTATACAATACTATTACTCAAGCCTATGTGCTGGGTTTACTGAAAGTATTTGCAAAATAATTGAGAAAATGAAATATGGTTTTTGAAATAGGTGTATATCACCAAGAATGTTATTCTCCTAAGTATATAATATTATAGTAGAAAATACAGTTAGATTAAACAGTCAATTTCAACTATTTTATATTATTGTTGAGCGTTATTGCTCACTCTTTCTTTCTTTTAAATGTCACAACACAACTGATAACTAATATGTTGGTGAAGAAGCATGAAAGATGCAAAGACTTTCTGTAGCTACTGAAAGCTTAGTTTAATGTGGACTATATCATTCAAATAGGTTTAAGATATGAGTAGTAATTATTGTAACTTTATGTAGAGGTTACAAATAATTGTTTGAGATCCTGTAAAGTACATTTAAGTTGTAATAGCAAATGGTACTTGACGTACACCATTTCTAAGGCAACAACTTGTGTGTGCGTGTGTGTGTGAAAGGGAGACAGAGAGAGATTGGAGGTCTGTGATATGGAATAATTGGATTATTTAGGTAATACAAGTTGTACATGATTGAAAGATTGTATGACGACCCAGATTACTGACTCGGGATTTGGGAGTGTTACAGAAGAAGCATCAAACAGTCTCTCCCTTAACATGTCACACAAAATAGATCGCAATAGCAGTATGCATATGTCTAGGTGTAGGGCTAGGCTATATTTTGGGTGACTTAGATCTCATAAAGAATTTCCCTGTAACGATTTACAGGGATATTGAATTTTTTCTATTTTTCTAAAAAAAATCTATTGTCTCACAGTTCAAGTAAGTACATCAAAATTAAATATCAATTTATTTGAGAACGTGTACAATACAAAATTTAGGAACTACTGCACTGTAGAGCAGGGGGAAAATTTAGGAGATATATTTATGAATTTGTTTATTTTATGAAAAATAAGCTTAGAATGTGTTAGGTCTTGTAAGTGGGCTATATTAAGCTAGAAGGGGGTTGAATAGCTTAATTATCAATTTAAGATTATTATAGTATTTTAAAATAACTTATCTTTTTTAAAACTTTATCGAGTAGTTATAGAGTTTAAATGTATGGAAATAAAGTGCAAGGAAAAAAATATCATACAGTGATTTTATCCTAGTTCATGATGGTGCAACCTCTAATAGATTCGCTCACCCCCTATGTCTCGTCGCTAAACTCCTCTCCTAGACTCGAGATTTTCCTTTATAATAAACTTGCTCCTTTAGCACGCAGAGCAACCTTTACAACCTTACAAGTAATTATCATGGTGCGAAAACTGGAATATTAACTCAAAATAAATGTAATACCTACATAACTTATCTTAGATAATGACTCTCTGCTATTTGTTCAAAGTTGATGTAGAACCCCAGTGTCGACTTGGCTTCCTTAGCTTTTATCAGTCTTCGATCTTAGTGATTCGATCTTGGGTCTTCTCTCTTCTTCACCATATAAAGACTACTAATTCCACATTAGTACATCTAGTACTTGGGTCTTAGAACGTGAATCACATCACTTTACTTCATTAAATAACTACTAAGACAATGTACGAAATAAACCTTGTAGAGAAAAGATAATTTGAAGTAGTATGTAACGGTACTAGCTCACAAGATAGTATAATATTAAAAAAATGAATATTAAAATTAAACAAGTATACTTGACTTAAGATATTGAATAATAATTCAAGTATACTTTTGATTACTTCTTCTTTATAGGATATAAGTTTTACTGGAGTAATTTGAGAAGTTTTTTATATAAAGTGATGTAGCTTCTGATTTCTCTTGTAATCTTCCTCTTTTGAAATGTATTTACAGACACACTTCGAATAAAATCTCAAAATGTGTATTTAACCTTTGAATTCGCAGGCTTAAGGATTTGATATATACTTGTATTTTGACAACTATAAAGTCAAAGTATACTTTTAACTTTGTGCATAATTTATAGGTTCTTTTAGATTTATGCTTTTCAAGTTTGATGGAGAATTACGAAGTTTGCTATTTACTGATTGGCCATAATCAAGATAAATAAAGTGCAGGTAATTGGCCAACTCGTGAAATTTATTCTTTCCTGATATTTGACAAATTATAAAGTTTTCTATTTATCAGTTTATAATTCCATGGAACACTAAAGATGTTAGTGGGGAATATACGATACTTTTCATAATAATTTTATAGACACGATATATGTTGGCCAAGATCGAGATAAGTAAAGTGCAAGTAATTGTCCAACTCGTGATTTTGTTTCGTCAAATATAATTTCAATCTCATGAAGTTATAGAGATTAAGTACTTTGATGTATGGATCTTTTTTTTATATGTTTCTTTTCGAAGATCAAGTACTTGTTTGAATCTCAGTTCGAATCTTTGTTCCTTTTTCTTTTGAGAACTTTCTTTATAGGAGATCTTATATTAGAGCTTAAGATGAAGTAGAGAAATTAAGTACAAAACTCAAATAAGAAGCTAATAGTTACCACTTTTGCAAAATGATTGAAAAAGTTCACCGAAAAAGTTTGCTGGGAAAATTTATCCGAGGCTCGGCCAGATTTTAGCACTTTGGACGAAATTTGAAAGCCCTTCGAGAGGCCGGAGAGTGATAGTGGATGATTTCATCTAGTGGAAAAAATCTTTGTTGAATAAAGCTAAACTTGTATATCAAAAATCTTGTACGTATGATAATATATCTAAAAGAGAGAAGATTTTTTAAAAGAAATATGTGTTTAGAAATTTGAGAAAGATGAAGGGAGTATACTTCTTGAAAATCCCAACAACTTTGTGGCTCTTAGCTTGTCAAAAATGGGTTGGGTGGGGGTTTATTTATAGGAGAAAATAGGTAATTTGAATGGTGGAGATTAAAAGAGAATGGATGGTGTATGATGGAAGTTGCATGGATTGATGACATGGTGTTCTGGTTGTGTTTCTGTACCACTTGCCATATAAGACAAAATATTTTATGGATCTCCCAAAACTCACCTAATTTTATTTAATATTTTTTTTAATCATTAAATAATTGCTTAATTAAGCATTAAGCACCATTAAATATGACTACTTTAAAAACTCTTAATTAAATACCATAAAAACTATGATAAATATCTAAATATTATAAGATGGTGTCGTGCAAGTTTTGGCTAACCTTGGTCAATGGTAACTGGGTCAAACATGGTCAACTGCGGGACAAACTACCTCGATTTTTGTGCCCGGACAAATTTTTTGGAAACGTTATGAAACTTTTACAATACATAGAAAATGAAATGATACCAAATTTAAAGTCATTTTAGCATGTGGAAGTATTTTTATCTAGATTTAAAATGGTTATGTAAACTTACGCTACAGAGTATAATACTGTTTGTCTTAAAATAAAATTTGACCAAAGTTTTGACTTCAATAAAGTTTTAAAATATATTTCCTAATACATAAAATGTATTTGGACGATGATAAATTTTTCTGAGTATTTTTGAATAATTTTCTCTGAGAAATGTAAATTTACGAAATGAGAAAACATTACTTAAAGCATACATGGAGTGGGTTATAAAATGAATATTAATATTCGAAATATGAATATTAATATTTTTGACATAGCACGAGACCTCCAAAGAATATTTATGTTGTATTCCTTTCTCCACCATTTGACTTTGGTTTCGATCAATTAAATTTAGGTGGAGAGCATCTACATGTATTTAAATTTTTTGTTTAATCGTAAAATTACCAAAATAAATAATATATCGAAGATCTTTTTTCAATCTTACCCTTTTTTCTATGTGCCAAACAAACTTAAAATTTAAATTTTCCAGCGTGCTCCCGTAATGTATGCATGAATTTTTTAACAATATTTTTGCACATACATTTGAAGGACTAATACTTGATTCTCCTCCTAGAATAAATCATGCAAAAAGGGTTTTGTTAGATTTGAAAAAAAAAGATACAGAAGCAAAAATTATTTAGCAAAATTTAAAATTTGAAATGGGGGTCTAAATTCTCTTCCCTTTTATTTGGGAGATAGACAAAAATAATTATGCATTATATATCATGGAAAAAGTATTTATCTTTAATCATATGTTGTAACTTGGGATCATCTATAAGAGGATTTTCTTATGTATATTCATGTTCATTTTTCTAAGGATACTAGCACATAAAAATTCATTTGGCATATCTTCGTATGACTAGAGAGCATGTATTAAGTAGATGGATTATTTTTTATTCGTGTGTAATCAAGCTTAGTTGTATGATTTTTGAAGTAACCAATCTCGAGACGTGATACAATTTATCATTACAAAAAAAGTTTTTAATCAAAACTTAGCGTGTAAATAAATTAAGTCGTATCAAACCCATTTTTCTTGACCTTTATTAATTTAATTTAGAGATTATATAACAAACATTCTTCATGCAATACTTGAGCTTAGTCATGCGTAACTGTTATACTTAAAATTCAATAAAGTGAATCAGTTTTGGTTTACAAAAGTACATATATAACATTGATTTAATCTATTACATTCTAATTTCACCAACTCTTTTTACGTATACATTTTACAATATCTTAATACAAGTTCACCGTAATTAGTTCATGTTACAAAGATTTGTTCGAGCACAATTTTACAGACAACATAGTCAAATACAATTGTACTTGTTAGAATATATATTTATACTATAAATATTAGGTTATTTTCGATATTTAGCTTATATGGATTTTCTATATAAGGTCAGACACGTATTATAAATTCTAAGTTGATTGTAATAAAGTTTTACGTTCGTATTATATCTCTAAAGCTATTATGGTTTTAGAGCTCGGTTTAGGGAAGGACTCAGTTTCGAGTCCTCCCACCCCTCGGTTTAGGGAGGGACTTTATTTAGATTCCTCCCACCCCCATTTTTTTAATTTTAATATTTGGTGTTGGTTTTGATATTGGTATTGGTTGTGTTTGTCGTTGTCAATCATAGGGAAAAGTATCGTACGATTGGGGAGAGTGTTAAAGAGTATAATATCATGTTCGGGCCTTCCTCTAACGCCTTAAGGTTTTAGATAGACCGGATACTTAACATAATTCAAAATGTAGTTTTGGAGTGATTTGATTATCAAATTTAAGGATGATCGTGGAAGTTTAGTTGAATCATTAAACATATAGAGTTACGTTATAACAACAAAAGTTTCTTGAAAATTCCCAGGAAATATTCTGCTCAGACCAGCCAACTTGTTTTTATAATTGTCGGAGTTTCAACCGTTGGATTATCTTGAAATTGTAACCACGCCTTCTTTGCATCAGTATCTAAATTTTGAATAGTAGAGATCGTATTTGGAGCTCCAGAAATCAATTTTTTGATGGTTCCAATAGGTTACTGTTTATTTTAAGTTCATTCTTTTGATCGTTGTTGATCTTGTAATTTATGTTATTTGATTGATTTTATTTTATAGTACTCGATTATTGTGATATACAATTGTAGTAATTGGTTTATAAGCTTGAGGTTTGATATTAGTTTTGGATTTGCTATCGGAATTAAAATTGGTTTTTGATCTACCTTCGGATTTGATTTTGTATTGAAATTGGTTACTTTGAGTTTGGATTTGGTTTCGGATTTGGTTTCTTGATTGAATTTGGATATAGTTTAAATTTGATGTTGAATTTGGAATCAGTATTTTTTTTGATTTCGTTTGAGTGTTGAATGAGGAGCAATATCGTCACATGTATATCTGATCATCAACAGGTCTTTTGTCAACTGGTACTTTAAGCTTACTTTCTTCTCTATAGATTCTGTATTCAGGTGCATCTCATCACATTTCTCCTCATTGGTCGTCTTTTGTTTCTTTTTCTAATGATTCATCTTTATCCATCATGACTACTGATGGTACTCCTATGCCGTTACGAGGTGTTGGTTCTGCAGTTACCCCAACGGTGTCTCTCTTTGATGTTTATTATATTCTGCATCTCAAGTTAAATCTTGTTTTGGTTAGTCAGTTATGTGAATCTTGTTACTTGATTTCTTTTTCTTCTACTACTTGTTGTGTTATGGATCCGAGATCTCAAAAAGTAATTGGGAAAGGTCGTAAGTAGGGAGGACTTTAGGTTTTGGATGAACTCGATTTATTTTTTGTGGGAACTTCTAGTGTTGATTTATCATCCTTTCATTTGAGTAATTTTTCATCTGACTTCTACATATGGCATGCTCGTTTAGGTCATGTTTCTCAATCTCCTTTATAATTAAATTTCAACTGGAGCTTTGGGACAACTAAAATGTCATGATATTTCTGACTGTAGCAGTTATAAATTGGAAAAATTTGTTGCTTTACCTTTTCATAAGAGTGTTATGTATTCTCTTGCTCCGTTTGAAATTGTGCATTTTTTATGTGTGGGGACCTGCTCATATGCCCACAAAAGGAAGATCAAGATATTATGTCTCATCCAACTGCCTGATTTTGCTTATTCATCTTATGAAAACTTCTTTTTCTTTATTCATTACTTCTGTTTACCATTTGTTTGAGCATGCATCATATAGAGAGGCTATTCATGATCCTCTTTGGAAGAATGCTATGGTCGGGGAGCTTACTGCTTACATCAAACTCATGCATGGGATTTAGTCCTATTGCCTCTTGGAAAACATGCAATTAGTTATCGTTGAGTATATAAAATTAGGACAAAAGATGATGGATCCGTTGAGCGTTATAAGGCTCGACTTGTTGCTAAAGGTTACTGTCGAAAGTATGGCTTGGACTATGAAGACACTTTTACGCCTGTTACAAAAATGATGATTGTTCATACTTTGATTGCAGTGGCTTATGCTCATAAGTGGAAAATATTTCAGATGGATGTTAAGAATGCATTCTTGTATGGTGATCTTCACGTGGAAGTTTACATGACATCTCCTCCCGGTCTTCCGCATCAACTTGGTTATGTCTGCAAACTTCGTAAATCTATTTATGGTCTTTATCAATCATCTCATTGTTGGTTTAAGAAATTTTCAATTATACTTCATTCACTTGGTTTTCTTCCTAATAATTATTATTCTGCTATTTTTGTATATTGTACGAGTGCTGGTCATATCTTATTGTCTTTATATGTTGATGATATAATTATTACTTGTGATGATTATGATTGTTTTGAGTCATTGAAACGTTAGTTGACTCGTTGTTTTATTTTGAAAGATTTGGTTTTGCTCCGTTACTTTTTGGGAAATGAAGTTGCTAGCTCACCAAAGGGGTATTTTTTATGTCAATCTAAGTATATTGCTGATTTGCATGACCGAGCACGTCTTACTGAGAACAAGAATGTAAAAACTCCTATAGAGATAAATGCTAGATATTCTCCTTCTCATGGTCTTCCCTTAGCAAATCCGACTTTATATCGCACGATTGTTGGTAGACTTTTTTATCTCACTGTTACTCATCCGGATATTGGACATGTTCATATAGTTAGTCAATTTGTCACTTTTCCTACTACCTACATTGGGTTATAGTTCTTCGTATTCTTAGGTATCTTCGTGGGACTCATTTTCAGAGTCTTTTTTTCTTCTAAATCATCTTTAGAGTTGCATGCTTATAGTGATGCTGATTGGGCTAGTAATCCCGAGGATCGTAAATCTACAACTGGTTTTTGTATTTTTCTTGGTGATTCTATTATTTTATGGAAGAGTAAAAAATAAGATTTTTTTTCGAGATCGTCTTCAAAAGTTGAGTATCGTGCCATGGGTTCCACTACCTGTGAGATTCTTTGGTTATATTGCTTACTTACATATTTGGGTGTTAGTCTTCCTAGTTCCACCTCATTATATTGTGATAATAAGAGTACAATTCATCTAGCACGTAATTCGGTATTTTATGAGCGCACTAAACATATTGAGATTGATTGTCATTGATGTGCTAGAAATAAACATTTTAATTGCCAGCGCATAATTTATAATTTTAAAATTTTAGGTTCGTTCCGCAAAGACTGTATTTTTTTCGCAAATCTTAATTTATAATTTAGGAGAATTTAAACAATTAATTTTGAGAGGAGAGTTTTGAATTACAATTAATCAACAAATAAGAAAATTTAAAGCACTATTTAACTAAGAAATATATACACTGACGAAATCACAATCATGCGAGTATAATATATTTACCTAAATTGATGTTATATCATTGGGCTAGAAAATTAAGCATGTGAAATATAAAATGGACTAAAGAAATGGGCTAAGATTGTCGACATGGGCCTGCACTACTAGAAATAGTGGATACGACATCGGTGCTTAGACACCGGCATGTAATGAACCCGATGTTAAAATCTTATTTAACATCGGTTTAGAAAAAAAAGATGTTGAATACAAATACTAATGTTGGTTACACATAGTAGGTGTTGTCTATGTTCAAAAAATAAAAAGGCCATATATATGCTTTTAACTTTGACATCGGCTGATTTTATTAACCGTTGTCTATGGCCATTTTTACAAAAATAAAAATTTACTTATCTTTTCCCCCGGTATCAGTACACTTTCCCCCTTTGATTTTAACAAATTATTCACTTTATCCTTATTTCCCCCTTTTCTAAAATAACTCTCCCGCGACCCTCTTCTCTCCTACGACCCTCATCTCTCTCGTTTCTCTCGTCTCTCGTCTCTCTCACCTCTCATATCTCTTTCATCTCTCCCCTCTTTCTCTCTTACCGTCTTCTCGCCTCTCATCTCATCTCTCATCTTCTCGCCGTCTCTTTCTCTCTTTTCGCCTAAACCCTAATTTCATCCCCAATTCAAATTCAAGCTTTGAAGCTTCAAATTGAGCTTCAAACCACTAAGATTATAAATTAGTAGAAGCTTTGGAGCATCTGGAGGTTCACAAATTTTAGGCTTTGGAACTTTGAGGTTTTGGAGCATCTGGAGGTTCACAGTTTGGAGGTTTGGAACTTTGAGGTATATTCTTCTATCTCCCTCTTTTGTGCATGTATATAAGAAATATTTTTTGGGGGTTTTATGTTCGGTTTTTTTGTGGGGTTTTTTAGAGTTTTCTGTCAGATTATATACTTGGACAAGACGGTTTTGGTACTGTTTACAAGGGAAATATTGATGAGAATCTTAGAGTTGGTTTGAAATATCTTCTGGTTACGGTTAAAGTTCTTAATAAGGAAGGGCTCCTGGGTCATCTTGAGTGTCTTATGAGTCTTCAAATTCATATTACTTGTTGTTAGTTTGACTATTATGTATTGTAATGTAATTGACTTTTTGTTGTTTTATATACTGTGAATTTTCTAGGTTAGCTAAAGCATCCGAATCTTGTCATGTTGTTTGGTTATTGCTGCGAGGATGATCATAGGTTACCAGTTGTTTACAGGTGTTGTTCATCCTGTGTATGATATTGTATATTGGAGCTTAATTAGTAAATGTGGAGTCCACTTATCAATATTGTGAAATCCCATTACTTGACTTTTGGTCCCTGGCACGTTATCAGGTTAAGGTGAATTTGTTGGCCGTATGCTTGTTGGAATATATAGGAGCTTCTATGCAATTCATTTTGTTTCTTGTAGTACATAATTCAAGAACATATCCTAAACTTATATTCATTAAAACAAGTGAATATCAATCGAAATGGAAGAGACGGTAAGCTGATTTAGTTTGTTTTCTATTATTTTGGATATGAATATAAGAAATTTATATGTGCTATATTTTCTATTTAAATACCAGGCACAAAGCTTCCACTGCAGCTGGGAACCATGGGATACCTGTTGTAGTAGATGGACACCACTTTGGCAATGCTAGTGGGATGGCTCCTCGCTCACGGTAAGCCATCTATACTCGTTTTATTTTCTTTTTTCTGTCTCTTCCTGTAATATGTCAGAGTTTAGGCATTCCTTCCCTGTATTTTGTGCTACTCAAGTCATCATACTTGTCATAATTACTCTAACTATTTTTTCCCATCTGCTAGTTTAATGTTTATATATTCTTTATTTTCTGTTTAGCTGGTAAATCCTTTGATGTTACTTGTACTCTAGATTTCATAATTCATAACCAATTTCGTATAGTGTTTAAATAAATAATAGCAAAAGATAGTTGATCCTGCAATTGTTTCGTAATTTGAAGTACAAGTGCAAAGCTTGGAGCTTCTACTCTTTTGTTTATAAATTTTAATATTTTGGGGGTGTGTAGGTGAGCTAAAAATTGGATCTTTTGAACTTCTCGTTTTGCATTATTTTGTAACTTATTTATGAGTCTGTAGATGTACGGAAAAAACAGATGCTAGACGCTTATACTAATGTTTTATTTTGTAGAATATGCATCAAGGATATCCAGCTGAAAATCTTTGTCGGTTTCTCAAAGCAAGGAATGGGAATATCTCAAAAGCCCATAAAATGGTCAGCCACAATTTATTAGTTGAAACAATATAACCTACTTATTAAATTTGTCATTTTTCTTTAGTATATTGCTTTTTGCTAACTTTTCAGATTTTCAGACTGTTTAGAATGGAGGATACAAAATGAGATCGACAATATATTGGCGATACGTTTATATTGTAAAAGTGAATATTTTGATCATTGCTGGTACTTGCACCTAGTAATTGGCATATAGGAACATGGACACAACTTCAATCAAATCATATACTGGACTTTTGGCTGGGGTTGGTATCTTTATCATAGATATGCTTCACTACCGGAAGCAAACAATTTATATTCGAAGCTAACCAATTTTTTTCTGGATTGATTTTTATACACTCTAGATGTTAATTGCCCTATGCAAATTTAGTCTCTTACTTCTGTAAAGTTTCCAGGAAAATTCCCAAAATATAATTATTTGTAACAAAATTTATAAGATAAGTTTGTTATTTTCATGCAGGATAGTGTATCATTCTATTGAGAATTCTATTTAGCAAGGCAGCTTCCTAGACGAGTAAAGAATTAGTTTGCGAGGCTATTATATTTCTAGTCCTTAAATATGGCTTATAAGGTCCAAACCTCTTATTAAATATTTGTCAAATAGACAAGTATCAAGAAGAGGGTTGTAATATTGATGTAATATCCGGGACATAGCCTGTAATTATTTTTATCAATAAATGAATATTATGTGATTATTATGTTAATTTTGGTGAATTATCCGAAGGTTGATAATAATGTGTTTGGATGTGTATGTATGAAAAGATATGGGTATGTTAATTTATTCATGTCCAGAATTAAATATAGACAATTGTGATATTTTTCTGGTAATTTTTATAGTGTTATATGATTTTATATTAATTTATGAATTTATTAATTATTTTCTAAATAATTACAAAACTATTTTATAAAGCCGGGAATCGTCCAACTTCAACCGTCTTTATGTTTTTATAACCCGAAACTCTTCCAAAAACTCCTTCCTAACTTAATCTGGTAATTCCGGACATTTTCCGTATTTTGACTTTTTCATTCCGGATTACAGTTTGATCCGTGCACGTCTCGTCGCAAGATTTTCGATACGATAATCATTTCGGTGAATCAACAAAACCCGTATTCTCGAAAGACGGGATATTATTACATTATTTTCGTATAGAGTGTTTTATAAAAAGCCCGGTTTGGATAATTATCCCATACGGGTATCAAATCAGATCGTTTTTGGAGTTACTTAGCGGCTAAGTAACTAATTTATCGATCCAAGACAAACTAATATTTCATAAATATATATAGCTCTTTTATTATTTTATTTTATTCGTGTAATCATAATCGATCAGTAAAAATATAGTAAATCCAGAGAAAAATCATAATAATGTTGTGTTCGTCACAATCAAACGCACAAACGAAGGCGTTATCAAACTCCGATTCAAGCGTGCGATATATCAAATCGAAGCTCTAGAAAAACTCTTTCGGAATCCACCATCTATTCAAGTGCAAAAATTAAGGTATTTTTCTTATTTTATTGTTTTAATTCGAATTATATATGGATTAAATTAGGAATTTTTGTTCTTGATATTTCTGATGTGATTTGATGGCATAATTATGTAGATCTTTTCTTCCTGGTCATTTTTGTATATTATATGTCAAAAATAGAGTTCTATAATATATAGAAATTGATGTTTGATTCCCGGATTTTAAAACTAGGATTTTAAAGGTTTGAATGTTCTAAATCAAATTTGGGGTTTTATTATTTGTTGATTCTGGGCAAATTTGGAGAGTACCAATATACAGATCGTGTCAAGATGAAACGATTCATGTACTTAGTTTTATTTTTGAATTACGGAATCGACTTCGCCGGATATTCGAAGTTCGCCGGAACCATAAATTTCCGGTCGAAAATTCGGCCAACTGAAGTGTTAATCGAAGGATATAAAACGGCGACGAGGTTCCTGGTACCCAGAGCTTCTAATATGCACCTTTTGAATGAATTCTGGATGGGAAATGAAGCTTGAGATCGGCCGGCAATGGCTGCCGCCGGCGACCGAGGAAGAATGTGGCAAAATTTCAATTTTGCCACCGAACTTTCTCCTTTTTTACAAAAATAGAACCATGTTTTAAAAATTTATAAAAAATGGAATTCTGTTTTAAATTATTTTAAAAATGATATTTTTATTATTTTAAAAATCATAAAAATGGTTATTTAATTATTTTAAATCCAGGAAATTGTTTTAATTATTTATTTATTTAAAAATAAATCTGAATTATTTTATTAAATAATTTTAATTAGTTTTTAATTATTTTAACTAATCTATTAATCTAATATTAATTGATTAATTAATTTAATTAATTAATAATTAATTTTAATTGATTTGATAATTAGATTTAATTATTTATTTTGATTTAAAAATTCTTAAAATTAATTTCGTGCTTTAAAATATTATCTTAAATTATTTTCAAGGATCAATAATTATTATAAAATTATTTTAAATCCAGATTCGAGTATTTGAACCCTGTTATTTAATTATGAATTGATTCGGAGACCCGTTTTAATTTCGAAAAATGTTCAAAAATTCATAATAAATACCTGGAAAATCATTTTGACCCCGAATCTTCTTTGAAAAATTATTTTGATCGAATATCTTGCATGCTATGTGCTACGTGCTATCTGATTGATGTGTTATACGCCTATATGGTTATTGTTTGACGGTTTACTATAACTTTCAATTTGTAAATCAGATTTGGGTAAAACGATGGGTAGATAAAAGCTTATGACGTCTATATGACGATTAGAATGATATGAGATTGAGTATTAATAGATACTTGTAATGCCTAGCAGAGTAAGCGAGGCATAGAAAAGAGTGCCAGTGATCAGTAAATAGAACTAAAGTGTAGAAAAAGGAAAGTAGGTGATCGATGAATAGAAGCAGGGCATAAAAAAGAAGGAAATTGATGAAAAAGTAAAAGTGTTAGAAAGGTACAAGTAAAATTAGAAATCATCGGTGATAAGGCAAGTACTTCTCAACCTTTCCTCAAGATATATTGCAAATATTTTCGAACTTTCTCATAACATGTTGCTATTATTCGAAATAACTCTTGTTTTATATTGCAAGCGCTTTAAACTATTCAACCTTGAACCCTGATTCTTATTGATCTTGAGCCGTTAGCCTTATTCTTCATAAACCATTGATTGTTGAATTCTTAGATACGAGCGAGACACATACGATAAGACTCCACAAATACATATCTACCACATACTGATTTCTGATATTGAATTTCTTGACATACCAACCCTTATTCCTTATTTAACAGAAGACCAATCCTTGGAACCCTTGATCTTCTACTTTCTGATTCTTGCCTTTATTGAAAGCCAATCTTTTTGAATTCCTTGTTATACCTTCATGTTAATGTGAATCACCCTATGCTTCAAGATAAATGTTGTTTATGATTCAGCTTATTAAATTACATTGGTTATCATATCAAATTGTTTTAGAATTGGATGGTTTTATAAATGTGGACAAGATTCCTGGTCGGACCAGATTCGTGGTCATAATAGGCCAATTCGTGTCCTGGATCCAGTATATAGAGCAAAGTTGGGAGCCTTGCTAGGGATTAGTGCGTGACTGATCAGCGGCCTAACCTTATTTTTCTTAAAATGAAAAGTGAATATCCAATTCTAATCATTGCTTATTCAGAAACTTGATTCTTCTGAAACATTTCAATTGGTTATTGTTTAACCTCAGATATTGCTATTATGACTTGCTGAGCTAGTTAGCTCACTCTTGCAAACCTTTTTATATTTTCAACAGTTGAAAAAGGAAATTGTTGGTAGCGAGGATTCCCAGTCCAGTGTGCGAGCTAGGATTCCTGGTTAAGTTGGATCAAGCTAGCAGGAGCTTTATATTATAGATGAGTTATGCAAGATTGTAAGAACGATATCATTAGCAATTGTAAGTTGAACTAGTTGAGATTTAATACGATGTAATAAAAGTTAAGGTTGTGTCTTATTTTCATACTTTAGCCTGTTGCAATCCGTGGTTGTGTAAAAGAGGGTCAATGCATATAATATTTTATATACAGATTTATATATATTGTGGTGTGTGTGCTGTGAGCCCCAAACTTCTGATCCGGGTTTGGAGGGCGTTACAATTGAAATAGACTTGGAATGTATGTCCGAATTGAGCTTGTTGGAATATTGAATGTTAAGAAATTTGGTACCAATGTAGCTCTATATTTTTGTTGGATGTTTTTGGTTGGGATGTTGCATTGTTTGGTATTTTTTTGGTTGTAAATGCAACAAGATGGCATGCAATTTACAACAAATTAACATCATAATGGTAAATGTAAATCGATGTCAAAAATGTACAAAAGACATCAGGGAAGACAATATTAAATAAAAGAGGACTAAAAAATCAGATTTGAAATAGTCATTTGACATCAGTTCACTGGAAATTAGTGTGACAACACAAACATTAATTGTGAAAAGTAATTAAATTAATAACACTAAACCTACGGAACAGTAATGAAAACATAACATGGACATGGGCTAGATTTAAGAGATGGGCTAGCATTAAATACAAACATGGGCCTAAGTTTTGACTCATTAGAATTTGGGCTAATAAAATCTAACATGGTAAAAAATAAAATCAACTAAATAAATGATGAAAACGAAAGAGGAGAGGCTGACCATACAAGGAGAAAAACTATTATATTTGATAGCACCCCGAGACTAAAATACTTGCAATCATAAAGAATAAATTGAGTCAAACAGGTAAGTTACTAACTTAGACAAAAGTAAATAAAATAACATAAAAAAGCGGAGCATAATTCCAACATAAATTAACTTTATGTCTGAGTCGCACCAATATTTGTAAGTACTTCCGGAAAACATGACTTTACAGGAAAACACAGCCAATAAATAGAAAAATTTTAACTTATCAATCGCACAAATAAAATGAAAATTTAAATGGGGCTCAAAGAAAGATACTAAAAGAAAGATTAAAGAACAATAAGCTAAATGACTCCTTTCAATCCATAAGTAATGTTCATTTTCTTGTAGTTAGTGAAAGATTTCATAGACAAAATATAAATTGGAGAACAAGATGTAAATAAAAAAAAGTTGAAAGCTTGAATTGATATATTAAAGAGTTCTTACAAAAATTATGAGCTACTACAAAGGAAATGAAAACTAGATCTAGAAATTGAAAAGAGAGGCTAATGCTAAATTTAGGATAAACTAAGATTAAACTAGAGTATTGAATACAGGGGGAAGGGGGTATTTATAGCTAAAAATAGAGTTTAGAGTAGAGTTGGGTGAATCTTGGCCATCCAAGTGAGAGGTGTGATGTGATAATCTTGACCCTTAATTTCCACTAACTCTTTCTTTTTCCTTTTTTCTCCAAGTTGCTTGGTGATATTATATTTCTTCCATTTTTGCCCTTTTCTCCTATTTTCTTCATATTTCTCATTTTTCCAAATATCTACAAAATGATGAGAATGTAACAAATTAATTTATTTAAAATATGAAAGCAAACAATAAATAGGTTTAAAATTATGCAAAAATATGTGATTATCAAATGCCCCCATACCATCTTTTGCTCGTCCTCGAGTAAAATCAAATAAATGCTAACAAAGAAAAATCTTATGCTCCTTTTCGTAGGCGTGACGGGAAATTTTAGGTTTACCAACCCGTTAAACACATAGACGATCTCCATAGGAGGAGTGCTATCTCTCAAGGGTATACAGAAGATATACCCATAAAATCTTTGAGACAGTTTAATAAGCATCTACCTCAATTTTATTCTAATGTTCATTGGCGTTCACAAAAAGATTTTATAAATAAAATTCATGCCTTAAAGACTCTTTAAATAATAGCTAAGATGTTGGTGACTCAAATCTACCTATGGCGACTTAGAATTTTTACAAAAGATCCCAAGGTGTGTAGTGAACTTAAGGACTTTGATGGATTTAACTGTCTAAGAACATTTTCTCTTTTTCAACTAATATTGAACTGACCCATTCTCTATCAAAACAAGTATCTAGCCAAATTTCACAAAATTATTCTCATTTTTTTCTTTTTTTTCATTTGACTTTATGATGTCTATTTTCTTAGGCTTTCTATGTTACCCATGTAGCCAGCTTTAGCTCAGTGACTCCCAAACCAGAGGTTTTAGGGCACTAAGTTTTGAAATTCCCCGACGAACTTAATAACTCGAGTAACAAAGGCCATAAAACAAGACTAGTCAATTCTACTTGTGCCCATTATCTAAAGATTTTTATTTATAAGAACAATGGGTGTTGAAGTAGTATATTCATCAATTTTTTAAATTGATTTTTGCATTTTTCTATTTTTTCTTTTCGCAAAAAATTGACTCGACGTTGTTTCAACATGTGAGTTCTCTCTAATGTACCGAATAACATTCCTAGACAATCTCTCCAACTAAGGTCTTGTGCCAAAAGTGCCATCTTCGAATCTAGAGTGAAAACCGTTCAACACAAGTTTCAGAATGACACCGTACTCAACTACTTTTAAATAATCAAAAAGGCACTATATGTATAAGTTTTTGAAAACATGTTAACACCAACTACTATTAAAGTTCAAGAGAGAGTAAGACAACTTAGCTAAAAATGTCTCTATTTTTTGAATTTTTTTATTTTTTCAATTTTTTTGGATTTTCTGTTTTTTAAGAATTAAACTAAACCCCTCCCCTATACCTAAATCATGCATTGTCCTAAATGTATGTAAAAGAGATAAATAAGCAAGGAGAAAGATGAGCATATACCTCATAAGGGATGAAGAGAGTTAAAACTACCTACTGAAATAGATTTCCTTGATCATGGGTCAATGAGGTTGATGACCTCTTCCTCAGAATTGACTGGAAACTCAAAAAGTGGTTTGAGACGTTGTCCAATGACTTTGAATATTTGACCATTTTTAAGATTTTCAATTTCAATAGCACCACGAGGAAAAAACTACTTTAACAATTTAAGGTCCCTCCCATCTAGATCTCAATTTTCCGAGAAATAAATGTAGCCTAGAATTGTACAGAAGAACCTTTTGACTGGGAGAAAAGGATTTTCTCAAAATTTATTTATCATGAAAAACTTTGGTTCTTTCTTTATAAATTTTGGCATTTTCATAAGCATCATTTCTCATTTCCTCCAACTCGGATAATTGCAACTTCCTATGACTATCGACAGTGGGTAAATCAAAATTCAACTCCCTAATGGCCCACAAGGCTCGATGTTCCAGTTCAACCGGTAAATGACAGGCTTCACCAAACACAAGCCGATACGGAGACATACCCAAGTTAGTTTTAAATGCGGTTCTATAGGCCCATACAGTAACTATCAACTTAGTTGACCAATCCTTCCTATTTGAGTTGACAGTGTTTTCTAAAATCTATTTGATTTGCCTATTTGAGACTTCAACTTGACTACTAGTTTAAGGATGATAAGGGTGGCCAATTGATGAATGATCGAGTACTTTTTTAAGAGAAACTAAAATTGATGGTTCTTGAAATGTTTGCCTTGATAACTAATGATAGCTCTACCCGTACCAAATCGAGAAAAGATATTCTCTTTTAAAAATATTAGAACGACCTTGTTATCATTAGACTTAGTTGAAATGGCCTCGACCTACGTAGACACATAATCGGCCGCTAAGAAAATGTAGAGGTTGCCTAATAAGCAAGGAAACGGGCCTATAAAATCTATCCCCCAACCATCGAAAATTTTTATAATTAGGATCGGATTCATTGGCATCATATTACGTCTTGTGATCTTTCCTAATTATTGACACCCACTACAAGTAGCACGGAACAAACTAGGCCAATAGAAACCACTTTGGTAATGATAGCTCTACGTGTCTTTCACCATTATTCATAGTTTTAATTCTATTTAACCTCGTTGAGAGTGACAATCGTTCGCCTCCTTCACTGTGATTCATTTTATTCTGCGAAGCTGTTCGCACACATAAGGTGAGGGCTTATGAGCTTTAAGGAGAAAGTTCAATACTGGATTCGAATTCAATATCCATTGCATTTCGAGTACTTTCTTTTTTATCATGTCTTCGTTACGTCTTTTTGTCACTATAACTCATATACGCACGCACTTTATATTTGATTTTTTTCACAAATCGTGTAACAATCCTATAATTATTGTGTTTCCTTGGTTGTTTGAGTGACAGGTTTATGGAGAATCAAAATGTGAACAACGCGATTAACACGACGGCTGATCCCAACGCACAAGTTGTAGTACCTGATGGGGATAAGCAGTATACGCCTAACCCTAATGCACAGAATATATTATCTGATATAAATCAGACGCATATTGTACATGTACCTTCGGGGAATGTGCTTATGGGACACACTATCGTTGAATAGTTTAGTGTGCTATTTAGACAGACAATGACACGATTCTTTTCTCCGATAGTACATGCGGTGTCTATTTTTACTACAACATATATGGCATGTTTGTAACACAAAAATAGTGTTGTTGAAGGCAAAAAAGTGTTGTTGTAATTAAAAAAAGGGTTATGGTAACACTTTTTCGAAATACCAGTTCGTAAATAATGTGGGCGCTACCATAGGGGTTTATGATTATACTTTTGAGTTCTAATTTACATTAATAAAAGTATATAGTCATCAAGGGTCTAATAACTACACTTTCCCATTTTTTGTAATATCAGTAATATTGTAACCATAGACCTAGGTTGTGTTCTCTTAATCTAAGAAAGAAAAGAAGATTGCTTTCTTTCTTTTCTCTCCCGAAATCCCAAAAGTAGGAATAATTTTTGGAAACAAAAATAGAGGAAACTTATTTTTCAACCTTCAGATTTTTTTTCTTTTTTTTTATGAAAAAATATTCAAGAAAAATCTAAAGAAATTATTTTTTTTCTACTTCTTTTCTTTTCTTTCCAAAAGATTTTTACGAACACAATGTTATAGTCACACCACTATAATTGTTGTTACATCGTATTTGTGTTACCAAGAGGCCTATGGTACCTCCATTTACATCTACTCAAACACTAAACACTACACCAAAATTGCTCATATGTTACTTTTTTTAATGTAGCAATAGGATAAAAAAGTGTTATATTAAGCTTGTTTTTGAAAAATAGAACAAAAGAAAATGTTGCACGTGCGGGGATTAGATTTGATCCATAGTGCATTATTTTTTTTACCATCAACTACAACAGCAAATATCAATGTATTTTGGAAAACTGCAACACAATAAGCCTATTATATAAAATCAAATAGTGTTGCATAAACAATAAACAAACACATCAGCCGTGAGTCTTGAAATGCCACATCATCAGTAGATCCCAAAACAAACCACGTTAGACTCGGGGTCACCCACCACCATATAGGACTTCATACGTTAGGACTTCACACGTAAGCATCTGGGTCCCATAACTGCCACGTCATTAGTATGGGCCCACATATGGGTTCCACATATATTCGGCATAATAGAATGACATGGCAGGTATGGGGCCCACCTTGTGTCATGTCATCGGCGGGTCCCACATCAGTGCCACGTAAGTAATGGGCCCACAACTTCGACATTATATGTGGGACCCTGACAGCCACATCAGTAGTGACTCTCATATTGGCACGTCATCAATCAGCCCACAGTCTCATGAAACACTAAAATTCTAGTTGAGGCAACATCATATATTATGTAATACAATAATACTTTTGCAAATTCAATATTAAAAATTATAAATGCAACACTTTTAATAAAAAAAATACAATAATGGAATTAACCCGTGCATTTACAAAAAAACCTTAAGTTTGTATTAATAACTCACTTAACTTTAGATAATAGTTAACTTTTTGATCGTTAAGCTCTTTAAGAAAATAGTTGCACGACACCAAAGCCGATTTGTGATTAAATGCTAGACTTTTAATATTTCGAATTCATGGTGCCACTTTTAATTCAAAATTAATTTGAAATATAAGATATCATATTTTAATTATAAAATTATAAAAGCAATTATCTGTAACTATTTTTTTGTAATTGTTGAGATTTACTTTAAGATTTTTTTAATAAATATGGGTTGCATGGGAATATTTGTGATGGATGTGAATATATAGATTTTGCTAGTACGCGTCAAATATAACTTATCTTTTTAATAAAGTTAAATATTCTCGTTAACTATCACGTAATTTTAGAAAATTGTTTAAATTTCTTATTGAATAATCAGTTACCAGAATAATCTTGTTTGAAATTGTTATTGAATATTGAGTTACATTAATAATCTATAAAATCTTATAAAATCTGCCATTTGTATGGATGTTTGCAAATGAGACTGCCCCCTTAGGTTTCCCATATTTTATATTTTCTACCCTTGGTTAGCCTACAACATTAATACATATTTGATTAATTAGGTGCACTGAAAATTATATTAAACATGACATCAGTACATTCTAGAACCTTCATAAAGGATTTTTACTTATTGGGATTTTGACTCGTTTAAGATATCGTCTTTAATTATCACATAAATTTATATAATTGTTAAATTTGAATCAAATATTCATTTAATGTAATAATGCTAAAAATCTTATGAAATCGAAAATAAATATATAAATTTGCAAGTGAAACATTTCTGGTCTATAAATTATTTACCACATATCCTCAATTTTCATCCACTACAAAACTCAAAACCACCTTGTATTTCTTGTCATGAAATTATAAAGAGATAGAACTTTATATAAACAAAGATGTATATATCTTTGCTCAGATGACAATAAAATGGCTTTTTATAAATTATGTATAGTGTTTATAAATAAGGAAAAAAATACTTTTTATATTTGTCTCCATTTGATCAAAATATTTGTACTTGATCACAAGGATTTCTAAAACCTTAATGGCATTTTCTTTTTCTTTTTTGTAGGAACTCTTCATTTACTCGAAATTTTCTAAACAATGAAGAAAATGCTCCAATACTCTCTTAACCTTGCTTAAATTAAAGAGTAATTACTTCTCATTTTTTTTAATGTTGAGTATATACATATAGAATGACTTAATATACATTTATTACTATTACATAAGTTTCTTCTTTGTGGTTTTCTAGTCTTTACTACACATCTATATTGTGACTTTATTGGCATATAATACTTTTTTTTATCAAAATGTATATGGACAGATTTTCGAGATTCTTAGTATATGTATATAAATACATATCAACTTTAGAGGTGATCATATTTTTTAATTACTTATATGTGTTTGTTTAATGTTTAACAATATAGGTCCCATTATTGAGGTTACAACAATATCAGATGAAATTTCAATTTCTACAACAAGGAATGAGAGAGGTATATAATATGCTCTCAACTTAGTTAAGTCCATCACCATCAGACAAGGGCTCTTGGATATCATGATCAACAAGCATTAATCTAGAAAACATGGTGAAAAGAAAAAGAAATTAAGCTATTCTAGGTATTATGTGAAGTGTGCTGTTAGAGCATTTGTTTATATATGTTTATAGGATTTTATGCTCATGTTTATAGTAATTTATAAATAATTGAATATTACTAACTAGAGTTTAATACTTTATGACAGGAAATAAAGATTTTCTAAAGTGAGAAGGAATGAGAAAATTCGGATTTATTGCGGTACATGCAAATACAACAATGCCTCACCCATAAATCAAGTTCTAAAATATTATTTCCATTTTCTTGAAAATCATTAAAACTCTTTATTTTATTAGGTTTTAGAGATATTATAGAGAAGAATCGTAATATATTCTATTATAGAATAGAATATAATTAGATAGTCGTACTCTTGAGGGGCACTTGGAGAATATAAAAAGCAGCCAACAGATTCGTCCGGATTTCGAAGTTAATTATAAAGTTGTATTTTTTATGCTTGAACTCTTATGTTCATTGTTTAGAATGTTAATATATGTTTGTTTTATCATCTCATGACTAGCTAATCCGTTTATCCAAGGGTAATGTAATTTTTAGGCTTGTTGTGTTTGTTTAGTTGTAATATATGATGGCTGATGTGTCATTGAGAGCTTAACTCAATCAAGGGAATCGCGAATATTTTGATTGTACTTGTAAAATAACGAATCATGAGTCGTGAACCTTTAGTTGTGTCCATAGGAATTATAACGGTAACATCCCACATTGGTAGATATAAAAGCACTAGGTTATGTCTGGTATATATTCGACCCCGGGCTTTGATGTTAAAAATGGTATTAGAGCTCTACCATCCGTAATTGCAGAGACATTGCCCAGGTTCCGTATGTGTGTGCGCGTAAGAAGAAGAATTTAGCCTGATCTAAAAAGAGGTGGTATTTGTAACATCCTTTATAGATTCAAGTAAAAAAACTAATGTGTACCAAATTGATAACTTTTTCGGACCGGCCTAGGTGGAGTGTCGAGTCTGGTATGCATTGAGTTGTCGATTTGGATGTTAGAAAAGGAGAAGAATTGTAATTTTTATAAATGATTTGATAGACAAATATTAAATATTAGATCGCGAGATGATATGAGAGTTGTGACACTCATAATTCTTGTCTTTTAATAGTCTATAGTTGAGCTCTCATAGTTGTAAGAACAATAATATACTAGCCTGTAACACGTGCCATGTACAGCGTGATTATAATATAATATTATTATTTATATGATAAATTTTATAAAAATAAAAAAATATAAAAGATAATTAAATAAAATATAATAACTATGTAATATAGAAACTAATAATACATATATTATTTATATTATATTTTTTATATTATACTTTTGACGGATATTTAAAATATTAAGATTTAGAATATTATTCATAATGAATGTAACGATTGTCATATATTTATTTTAAAATTTAATAATACCATCACTTGTCAATACTATATTATAAAATCAAAATATATTAAAAATGTCATATAACTACTCTTTTTTTTATATGTACATCATTAATTCTTTATTTTAAAACTAAAATTTTAGTGTACAAACCAAAATTCAAATTTTTTTTACATCAAAAATATCATGTTTTTAGTTATCGGCGCTTTTAAATATAAGAAATTTTATTTCAACATAAGGAATCATATTTCATGCTGGCCCATCTAACTAATACCGTAAGAGAATGTATGTTTTATGTTTCTACCAATTTCAGGTATTTTTAATTTAATTTTGAAATAAAGTATTTATGACCATATGATGTGTATTAAGTATTAAGAATTAATTGATTGTGATATTATTTGGTCTCCGACTCGGAGAGAATTATAATTTGAATTCATTTTAGAAGAGTCAGAAATATATGTTTTTCTTATTTTTAATATTAATAATGTTTTTGAAAATGTTGTTAACTATATTTTTTATATTTTTTAGGAGGTATTAACCAAACAGCCGATCACAAGGACGGACCTAACCCATGGCTAGGGTTGGCTCCTAGCTAGATGAAATTTTATAGGCCCATTAAAATCCTATATATGATTCCAGCCAGCTATATCTCGAAAAAGTAAGGGAGTCCATTACCATATTGAATGTTATAAACAAAGTAGGAAAAAAAGACACGGACACGTTCTCGGGCTACACTACTGCAAACAAAAAAAGAGGTATTTTTATGAGGCAGTATCATATTGTTCATCAATCATCCTAGAATCCACTTTTCCTCTTTAACTATGTAACTTATTTATTTATTTATTTGATAAGCTGGGTTGATTGATTTATTTTGTTCCTTTTTTTGAAGTTATGAAGTTTTCTCTTTATTTATAATTAAATCTAATGCAAGTGATTGAATGTGAGTACCAATATACAGTTGAATTAAATATGTGTATCTTTTAATTTTAATGCACTTAATTAGTGTTAGGTCAAATATTTATTTATATTCTGAGTAAATTTTGCTTTAATTTTTTAGGGTAAATTAATACTTTATTACCTATTTTTCTTGAACTCTTTACTTTACTTTACATGTATATGCTAGTTTGCTTGCTTATCTTTACATAGGATTGACAAAAAAAAAATTTGCACTAGCCGCAGTAGGTTTAGAATATCCTGGGTCCCCCTTGAATCATAGTCTATAGCCTATTACCTTAAAGTATCATATAACATATGTGATGTATGGTTGAATTTTATTACTTATTATCATATTATTATTATTATTATTATTATTATTATTATTATTATTATTATTATATTTAGTTTTTATTATAAAAGGTAATTATGAAACAAAATAAATAAGTTTTTGAAATTATGATATTATTTTTAATATAAATTATTTTATATTATTTTGTTCAAATTTATTTCATAATTTATCCAAATATGTGTTTGATATAATTAAATGGCGAATAAAGTAGGTTTTCAATAGCTAGTGATGTGACAACTACGTGCAAGCTAATGGATGTATAGCTTGTCTATATAACATTTTTTAAATTAATTATATATATTTTTAGTCTGCACCATGAACTAAAAGTAATTTTTGCTGAGAAGGAGGGACATACATTGAGTCATCGTACATTGTAGCGTAGAATTTTATTTTTATTTTTTAATGTAAAAGGCAGTTTTTTTGGAAAATGTTAACCAATCAACTAAATAGAACTATATTTTTCTTATAATAGTATAGTATAGTATATATAGATTGATATTAGTTTTTTAAATATATTTTTTAATTTTTTTGATTTATTAATTATATTTTTATATTATAATTTGAATTACTAAAATTAATTTTGAACGTGTTTAGTTTCCTACAAAAAATATAAGAAAGAGTACGAGTGCAATTAGATATTAAGTTGGATAAGAATTCATACAATTTGTAGTTATATTAGATACTTGATTTTTTTTAAAACTTTATTTTCGAAGGTGTTAGTGTACTTTTTACCAAGGTGTTAACCAATAGATTAAACGAAATCATGTTTCGCTTATAATGGTATATTATAGATTTTGGGAGACGAATTAGTAGAATTTTTTTTAACAGAGAAAAACACAAATTAGACATTCATCTGATTGAAAACTCTAATTTTATAAATTTTTTATCTCATATTTATTGTTCAATTTTTATTTGTTTAATAGATTAAGAAGTTTATAATCACACAAAACACAAAACTATTTCTCCACACAGATCTCTTAGATGTAAAAAAATTGAAATTGGTGTCAATAGTTGGTTATATTTTAAATAAAAAAAAATCTGCCATAGGTATTCTTTAAAGGTTAAATATAAGGTGTCATCATCACAGGTGTTAATACACATATTATGACAAACCTGGTAAAATTCTCAATCTTTTTCGAAAATGGTGTCGAATAAGCTCTACGGTTTCAAATGTAACCAATTTGTGCAACGACTAGCCGCCACAAGTTCCCAAAATATCATGATTTGCTGGTGCACATAATAGTAGTACTTTTCCTTCTAAACTCAACCGAAGTTCCAATTCTTATCGATGTTGGACCCGGGTATTACAAACTCCCCCTCTTAAACACTTGACGTTCCCATCAGGCCAAACAAACAGCCCAGAGGTCCACAAATAGCCCATAGGTCCAAGTCGTACCTCTCTAGCCATTGTGGCCACCACCGTATCTCTATCCATTATAGGATAATACAACCAGCCTCCGACAACTTTATGCATCAAAATTTCGAGAGCGTATGTAAAAACCCAAATTTTGAGTCTTTTTCAAGTACCATGTCAAGTTATGATTCCGAGTTCAAAATTAGTCCAAGCCTAGTGTACCAAATGCATACAACTTGAGTAACCACTATCCCACCACATGCCCCAACAGATCATAATTTGTTGGTATATATGATAGTAGTATTTATCCTTATAAACTGAACATAAGTTTCAATTCTTATCCAGGTTGACTAGGGTGTTACACATATATATTAAAGTGTGAAGAAATTAGATTAGACATCATTTGTATATGAAAAAAGTTTGAACATTCCTCTTCTTATATACTCCATTTCTATTTCTATACATACACGATTAATAAAATAGTTTTATGTTAGCTAGTTAATTCTAAACTTGAAAAAGAAGAGGATGCTTGTGTTTTTGTATATAATAAAATGTTAATATATATAAATGTCTATGTTTTTATTTTGGTTCTAAATTACATAATTCTAAGTCTATTGGTGATAAATTTAGTGATTCTAGCTCTGCTATTTATAGAGGAGCATTAATTCAAAGCAATGATTAAGAAACTAGGGAACCACACATTAAGGTTTTGGAATATGGAATTGTGTAGCTACAAAGAGCAGACTACCTTTTTGTCAACAATTTCTAATATATATCTCAACATAAAAAATCTTTTCTGCCAATTTCCCATGTATTTTTTTATGTATGGAAAACATGTATAGGATTCAGGTTTATACTAGAAAATGATTATTTAAATCACGTCACACATAATTGCAGAAAATAAAATTAGGCTCTTCAAAATTTTGTTTGGTGATAAATCTAAATTAATGAATTTGGGTCTTTTACCGTATTTTATAATTACCAAAAATGGTAGAAAACATAGTTTCAGTTTGGTACAATAATTAATGCATAGTAAATACTTAGAGTTCAAATTTTTATATTACTTCGCAAAATTGTAAAGATGTAATTAAAATTAATTTTACGGAATATGTCAAAAATAGTCATGTTTTTAACTTATTTATCAAAATACTATTAATGTTGTATACGTGGGTGTAGAGAAAGTTTTTTCAAATTGCATACAGGTTGCAAAAATTGCAGAGGAGGTAACTTGAAGTTGCATATCACGCTGCAAATGTTTATTTTCTCCCATACGCGTATTTTTGAAAAACCCTGTTAATTTTAATAGTTATATATAAATACATATATTTATTTACATATTGAAAAAATAAATTAATCTATTTTAACTATATTTATGATGTACATTAAAATGTGTATACAAGTTGAACAACTAATAGTAACATGTTCTGTATATATTCTTTCTTAATATGATTTGTTTTTAAATAAAAGCAGAGTGCAATCTAATTCCAAAAAGAAAATAACATGAATCATGATAGGTTAAAAGGGATGAGTGTTGTTACCATATTTCTTACTTTTATTTCCAAATACATTTATAGATGCCTTTCAGTTTTTCCTTTGAACAAAGATAATATCAAAATAATTATGTGGGTTTTTTATGATTTTGAAATAATAATCCTTTAACAACTTAAAAATGAGTATGTGTGTTTTCATAGTTTTATATCAAAATCTTATCCTCACTTGTCATAACTTTAGAAACAAACATACACCTGGTGTTTAACATTTCAGATGTAAAAAATTTAGCTGATGGTTTGATGGTCCAAGTAGACACTGTAATTTGAGTGTTATTATAGTAGACACTGTAATTATAGTAGACACTTTAATTTGAGTGTTATTATAGTCTATACATGTTAATCATTTTGATATATTTTCAACTATCATGCATAAAATCATGTGTTATAGGAATTTGGTGTAACATATCACAACCTAATAAATCACTATGCATATATATATATGGCTTTTATTCAATATTTAAGAATATGTTTAACTCATATAACTAGAGTATCCATATCAATTAGGGTGTTAAGTGATCATTTACAATCAACGACCACTTTGTTGTTTCTAACATATTTATTCCCCTCCATTTAGTTCGCTATTGCACCCATTATACATCTATCAAAATAATTATGGAGGGAAGATGCATTCGGTTTGTAATGTACAAAGATATGCAACACCTAAAAAGTTCACTACTAATACAAATGGCTAACAATTTAAATTGAAAATGCTAACCGATTAAGTGAAAGAGTTATAATGATAATGATTGATTTTGAAAACTATTTTGAAGAGATATCCTACTCAAACTAGTGTTGCTAGCAATCAATGCCTCTTCAACATGGATATTGATGGTCTCGGTAAAAAATTTTGAAATTTGTGTTCTAAAAAATTTCTGTCAAGTTTTTAAATCTTTTTCATCAATTTTTCCTAGTTTCTCAATAATTATAAATTTTAAGTGGACATATTTTAACTAGAGACTAATATGGATAGTATGAGGGTGAAAAATATTAAAGATTTTGAGCAATTGAGGGTTGAGGATTCAAAGAACCTGTGTAGGGCCTTATATGATCTTAAAAGTTGTTGCAAACATTCAGTAACAACATTTGAGAGAGTTTCAATAATATGATGGCAAAAATTAAGTAAAAACAACTTTGAAAATTTGTATAAATGTATGGGTAACTTGTAATGAGGTTTTTTACAATAGAACAAATGATTTTGTTGGTTGGTATTGTGGAGATTTGATTCCCAATACCAAGAGTGCTAGACCAGGTACGGAAAAAATAGAGGAGTTTAAAGTATGATAAAAATATTGCGGGAAAGGTTTATGAAGTTACAAGCATCCATTCTTACATTTTCACAATTAATCATGAGAAAAAAGTTGTAGTTATTTGGTTCTCTATAACAAATCAGACAGTTTGGTCGAGTAAATATTTGAACTATAATAGAGTGACTTGTAATATATCCATGTTATTAATTTTATCCGGACCAAATACGGGGTCAGAGGATTTGGTCGTCACTATAAAATCTCAATCCAAATTAATTTGTTTAATCAATAACTAAATGCCAGCGGAAGATATTTATCATTTATGACCCCAAACTAATCCAAGATCTTTTAAGGTTACAGTTCTAGAAACAAGATATCCAAATTTCATAAATAAAATTTTGACTTCCTTTTAAAACTCATTTCAATAAATTCCAACTCAAAACTGAACCCACTAGTATAACTTCGAAATGAAGTATACTAGGCCCAAATAATATACACAACTATAATATAATATAATATAAACCACTTTACATAATAAAACTTACACTAGTCCGCAAACCCTAGAACAACCACCTTCCAAAAGCTTATTCCTTGCTTTCTTGAATTACGCAGCTAAACAACGCAAGCTAATCCTCACTGGAGGTTAAATTTGAAAACAGACAAGTATGAGCGAAAGAAATGCTCAGCAAGTTCATTATAGCATATATAAAGTCTTTTGATATAAAAACCGACATCCGCAATAAAGCAGAACATTTAAAATCATAATTGCTGAATCGAAAAATTTATTAAAGAATCGGATAACTGTTTCTCGCTGTATTCAAAACCCTTTTTGATATTTTCGAGCGAAATGCTTCAGCAATACTTTGAATCTTGACGAGAATAAAACTCGTAAAATAGTGTTTACGGAAATTTCGTAAACAACAATAACAAGAAATAATGATTACAGATTGAATCATAAATTTTACTCAAAACCGAACTCTTGACGATAATACTTATTTTGTTGTCATATCAAATTAGATATCAATACGAACTTTGATGCTCATAACATTCCTTATTGAAGTCAACATCAATCATCTATATTAATACCACCTTTGATATTTAACAATAAACTAAGTATCCACATAAATCAGAACTGAATCAAATCCGCAATTCACTTTTAATCCAAAACAGAATTAGTTGATAAATCATTTATTCTATGATTATCAAAACCATAAAGAAATTTAGATATCAATTTAGATTGGAACCAATAACATTTCATGATGTTCCCGATGATCAGTCACGAAACAACACCGGTATCCCGCACCCATACCGTAAATATAGGTACTACCCGTATCCCGAAGACATACGGTACCTATAGGGCGCCAGAAAAGGCATAACTAGCCTTGAAAGATATTACAGCTGGACCGATATCTCGATCACCTATGCTGTAACCAATAACCAGTAACAGTAACCATTCCAATCTTAAAACCTTTTTTATTAAAAAAGGAGCCGAATCCTTCGACATCCTAAATAATTTTTATTCCCCCAATCACTTGGGTAGGAATTCTCGCAACAAAATCATCTTTCTCAAAATCTAAAATATTTATAAATCCAGTAATTTGATAAGTAAAACATTTATCTATTTTGAACTGAGAATAGGAAAAACAATACTTGCATGATAAGATTTACAATAAATATCACTTGAACAATAAGTGATGATAGGGATACCTGCCTTTGGGTTTTTAGAAGTTAGTCACACTCGCAAAGACGCATCTATTCTGACATTCTGTCTCAAAGCATCAATGTCCTGCTTTTCAACACTTTACAGATATATTGCTCCTGTGATTGCTAGAAGCCAGATATCCAATATCATTCCATCTTACTATTTATCCATCATCTTGTCCCGATCAATTCGAGAGATCCGCATCTATATTTAAAAGATTACACTTTAATCATCTAATCGATAATTACTCAATGAACTGTGCGTCAACACCCTATCGTCTACCCATACGATAGCCCACACATAAATATAACAGACAAATACAGGACTCTTGATCCACATAAACACATAATTCATATAGCACATAAGCACATAACTCATGTATCACATAATTCATATCATATATGACTTGTTTCATCAAAAGGTTCGACTCAATACGTTTAAAACGGAAATCGGGTCAATAACAGTATTTGTCGATCAAATATTGACTCAGAAAGATTCGTAAAACAAGGGACCTTTCAAAATAAAAGAATATGGGTCTCAAAAGTATTTTTAATGAAATTAGAATATTTTTCTGAGTCTGTACGCGTTCGTTTCGTATTAAACGGACGAACGGTTGATTTATTATGAATTTTTGAACATTTTTTGGAATTAAAACGGGTCTCCAAATCGTTTAATAATTAAATAATAGGGCTCGAACACCCGAAAATATGTTTATAATAATTATCAAGCCTGAAAAATAATTCAAAATAATATTTTAAAGCTTGAACTATTTTTTGAAATTTTTAAATCAATTTAAAATAATTAAATCTAATTAAATTATGAATTAAAATTATTTAATAACTAATTAAATTAATTAATCAATTAATATTTAAATTAATTGACTAACTAAATAATTAATTATCAACTAAAATTAATTAACTAAATAATTTGGATTTAGTTTTGAATTAAAATAAATTTTCAGAATTATAAATAATGATTTTTAAAATAAAAACGAATTTTTAGAATAAAAGAAACTGACTTTTGATTTAAAATAAAATAGGAATTGCAGAAACATGTTTTTGATTTTGGAATAGGAGAAAACATGATCTAAACCGGGTCAAAGTCGGGTTATATCCGGGTCCTCAAGAAACCGGCCGGATCGCCAAGAATACCTGCCGGATTTCTGCAAACCCAGAAACCGACGAGGTTTTCCGGTGACCGCGGTAAGCCCGGCGGAACTCCGGCAACACTCAGAACACATCCAATCAACCTCGTTTTGATCGATTTCAATACCAAATCGATTCCAAATCCTACTATGAACAAATACGCCAACCCAGAAATCAAAAAAATTGCCCGAGTCGACTATTCCGATCCAAAAAGTCTAATTCTCCGGTGAATACATCGGAAAATCAAATTCATCCAATACTCAACAAAAACTTACAATCCTGGTATCAAAATAATCCTGAATTCATATCCAAACTAATCACAATCTTAAAACTAATAAACAAAAACCAGGTAATCCGCAAATTCAATTCAAAAATCTGATAACCTCAAGAGCTCGGTTTTTAACATATTGAACTAAAACATCAATAAAACCGGTCCAAATAAATCATATTAATCATAATAAAGCTAACTATATCATCAGAAACAATCAAAAACTCATAAAATCGAAAGCCCCAATACTTAAATATAAACCCTAAAATTTGACTTTATAAATTACCCATCCTTTGTTGATTTTGATGCTAAAATCAGAAAGAGGATGTTGAGAGCTTAAAAACGGATATTCATACTTGTGATTTGGACCACAGAATCATTCCCAAATTTGTTTTGATCTTCAAGAACAAATCAAACCCTAACCCTAATTCTTGAGAGAAAAATCTGATTTTCTGAAAAATAAAAATAAAAACTGATTTTTAATAATAATTATTAATAAATAAAAAGCTATTTATACTTATAGAATATTGGTACGCATTGGATCATATTGGATCGATAAATTTGTTGCTTAGCCGCTAAGTAACTGCAAAGCGATCCGAAAATAGATTACTTAGCCGCTAAGTAACAGGAGAGCGATCCGAAAAGGAAGAGTTTCGGGTTGTAAAAACGTAAAAACAGTTGAAGTTGACGATTCCCGGCTTTATAAAATAATTTTGGTAATTATTCAGAAAATAATTAATAATTCATAAATCATTATAAAATCATAAAACAATCTAAAAATTACCAGGAAAATATCACAATTCTCTATATTTATTCTGGACATATAATAATTAAAATACTGAAATAATATCACATATAAACACCCAATCAATTCCAATTATCATATAATTCAATAAAATTCACATAAAAATCACATAAACAATTCTCAAATAATAATAATAATATTTGAAAATATGTGATATTACATATATTTCCTTATTGTTTATTTATTTTTAGTTTATTTGCATTTTTTATAGTTTCTTGTTATATAGTGTGTGTGTTTCATTTTTAAGTTGTGTGTTTTCGTGTCATAGGGTTATCTTTGATTGATGGATTTTGTAAGAAGTAGGGGCGGTGGTGGTGATAGTTTGGATTTGGTAAGAATTTCTGGGATTGTTTGGATGAAATAGTTAGGTTGATACCTAGGGACCAGATTTTTTATATAGGAGGTGATTTTAATGGTCATATTGGCGAACAGTCGGATGGTTATGTAGTCATTCATGGGGGTTTTGGTTTTGGGACGAGGAACAGGAATGGGTGGGATCTTTTGGAGTTTGCATTGGAACATGAATTAGTGATTGTTAATTCTTGTTTTAAAAAAATGGATGATCATCTGATTAATTTTAGGATTGGAGGTTATAACTCACAAATCGATTATCTTCTTATGAGAAAAGGCAACATGGATTGTAAAGATTGTAAAGTATTCTCGGGTGAGGCATGTACTACACAACATCTTTTGTTGGTAATGGATATATGTATGAGGAAAAGAGTAGTACAAAATAATAGAGAGGTGACACCGAAACATTTTATGGAAAAATCTAAAGGGAGACAAAGTAGGTATTTTTAAAGAAAGGATTGGTTTGGCAAGAGACAGATTTTATGATGAGAATGTTAATAAAATGTGGAATCGATTGGCATGTACAATCATAAATATAGCTACAGATATCTTAGGTGTTACCTCAAGAAAGGTTCAGGTGCAGAAGGAAGCTTGGTGGTGGGACCAGGAGGTGCAGGAGCGAGTAAAAATTAAACATGATCATTTTAGGGAACTTTTGTGTTGCCAAGATGATGAACAAGTTGACATGAGAAGAATTTTATATAAGGAAGCTAGACGTACGGGTAAGAAGATAGTAGAGGAGGCAAAATCAAAGGCGTATGAGGCTATGTATAATCACCTTGGTACAAAAGAGGGTCAAAATGGTATTTATAGATTGGCGAAGGTTTAAGAAAGGAGGAGAAGAGTTTTAGGTTTTGTTAAGTGTATAAAGGATGTTAATGGACATGTTCTAGTGAATGATAAGGATATTCAGAACAGATGCCATAACTATTTTAGGGAGTTATTTAATAAGGAGAGAATCAGTGTTAGGGAGATAGGAGCAGATAGTGAGTCTAGCTTTGACTTCGGTGTTCGGCCTTCTATGAGCAGAGCCGAAGTTAAGGGAGCATTATATGAGATGGGGAGAGGTAAAGCTACGGGGCCGGATTAAATACCTATAAAGGTATGGTTGTGTTTGGGTGAAGAGGGTGAGCAATGGCTAACGAGGTTATTCGACAATATACTTCGGACTAGTGACATACCGCAGGAATGGAGGCTTAGCATGGTAGTGACGATTTATAAAAATAAGGGAGATGCACAAGACTGTAGCAATTATCGTGGTATTAAACTTTTAAGTCATACTATGAAATTATGGGAAAGAGTGATTGAAAATAGCTTAAGAAGTAAGGTGGAAGTGTCATAAAATCAATTTCGCTTTATGTCGGGCAGGTCGACCTTGGAAGCAATTCACATTTCTTAGACAATTGATGGAGAAATATTGTGTACATAGTAAAGACTTACATTTGGTGTTCATAGATTTGGAGAAAGCATATGATAGTGTTCCGCGTGAGGTAATTTGGGAAAGTTTGGTGGCTAAAGGGGTGCCATGGATATATTTGAGGGCGATAAAAGAGATGTATTTTCATGTAAGGACGTGTGTTCGAACATCGGTTGGGGATACACATTATAGGACTTCACCAAGGATCCTCACTAAGCCCATTTCTTTTCGCAAATATAATGGATGTTCTAACTAGGGGAATTCAGGATATTGTACCTTGGTGTATGTTATTTGCGAATGATATAGTCATAATTAAGGAGACAAGGGTTGCAGTTAATGTAACATTAGAGCGATGGATGTTTATATTGAAGTCTAATGCATTGCGGGTTAGTAGGTCTAAGACGGAATATTTGTGGTGTAACTTGAGTAATCGACCGAATGATGGGTGGTGGATGTTCTGATGGGCGATCAAGTACTACCCCCAAAGAGAATTTCAGGTATTTGGGTTCCATTTTGCATAAGGAAGGGGGATAGATGTGGATGTTACACATTGTATCAAATCAGGATGGCTAAAATGGAGGACTGTTACAGGAGTATTGTGTGGTAGGAGGGTTTGTTTCAGAGTAAACGGAAAATTTTATAGGGTAACGATCAAACCAACCTTGTTATAAGGGTAGGAGTGCTGGGCATTGAAAAACGCTCAAGAGTGTAGTTTAGAGGTGGCAGAAATGAGAATGTTAAGGTGGATTTGTGGACGTACCATATTGAATAGATTGTCAAATAGTTTTTTGAGGAATAAATTACGAGTTGCGCCTATTGTAGAAAAAGTGAGTGAAGGCCGACTGCGTTGGTTTGGGCATATTAGGCGAAGAAGGGTAGCTGCTCCAGTGCGCAGGGTGGAGGAATTAGTGGTATCGGGATCGAGAAGGAGAGGGAGGCCAAGGAGGACTTGGTCTGATCTAATCAAGCTGGACTTAAAGGCCCTAAACCTCAGTTATGATATGACCTCAGATAGGAGATCTTGGCACAGGAGGATTAGGGTGGCATATTAGTTTGGACTTTCCTAGTTTGCATGTGTAGTTTATAATTTAGTGCACTTTTTGGTAGCTTGTTATAATTTTCTTTGTCTAGTACTTAGACTTAATAAGGTTGGTAGTTTGTTCTCATAGTTATTAATAGTCTTAGTTACTCGTGTAGGTGCTACAATGTCCCTTTTTAAAGCTATATGACTAATTATATGATATGGTAGATGAGTTGTGTGTTGTTTTAGTTTTTTTTTGGACAGGTTTGTGGTAATTCAAATATTTAGTTTGGAGAGTGATCTCCAAGGGAAATATTAAGTTTGAGGCATCAAAAGGAGTGCAAAATGAGAAATAGAAGGGGGCTTACGACAATGAACCAATAAACAAAACTTTTTATGGTAAGTCCCATGTGAAGAAAGTCATGGGATGAGGTATTGTATCATTGTTTATCATTGCCTCCCTTATTATACTTATGTTTATGGATCATTGCTTACCTATGACACACATATTTGTGCACACACACAAGGCGTGGGTCTTTTGAGGAAATAGCCTCTTTATTTTTTGGAATGAGGGTAATGTTGCGTACTATATACCCTCCTCAGACACTGTCATATGCGGTATTATTGGGTACCATTCATTGATTGATTGATTAAATGATTTCTAGGAGATTTGATAAAAAAAATCTTAAAAATGCGTGCAAGTAAAAGTAAATCATGATTACATTTAAATTATGAAAAAAATGAATTTTAGGATATTTTTATAATTAATATTAAAAGTTGAACAAATTTGTAAATCACTTTTTAAAATAGGTCATATTAAAAAATATCATATGTTATTATATTTCACTACATAGTCTACTAGACATCTGTAACAAACCATTCACAAATAAATTACCAATCATCTTATGCTGGCTTTCTTGATCTTAATCCAAAAAAAGTTGGAATATATGTTATGCTTCCTTGCTATTTTTCCATTATTTAATTTTAGGATATTTATTAAATTTCGAGGCCAAATAATAAATTTAATTATCACCCTTTGGTCACAAGTGCACCTAACATGAAAGAGACAAATCTTGAAAAGTATGAAAAGGTATAGGATTAGTTCCTCCCAGATGTTGTCCAGATATTGTCGATTTTAACATTAGTAATGTTTTACCCATCAATTAATAATTTAGACCTCATGTTACTAACACACTCGAAAATGCACTTCTGCCTCAAAAATTTGCTCACCAGAATGTTACACAATTCAAGGTTAAGAAAAACCTATTGCGCTTATGGTACCAATAAGAATGTACTGAAAATTGAGTTTTTTTTGGGAGAAGACAAATAATGTATCAAGTAATTAAATTTTATCCACAGACTTTATTGTCCGCATTTATCCTCTTACCATAATTTAGTATCATGTACATTTCTTATGAGGATTGAGAGTAGAGCTGAGAGCATCAAGTGTTCTCCTCGAACATGCTGGAAGACCATGAAACGTATGAATCTGAGTGAGCACATGATGACAAATCTAACCAAACACACAGAGGCATTCCCGTAGCTTATAGATTATTAGTGCTAGTTATCACTATCAACAATAAATTTTAATTTTGGAAATCATATCAATCATTACAATAAAATTCTTTTGCTACATTTAGCTAGCTTTTCTCGATGAAGAAGCAGTTTTTTTAGCATTATGTGTGATTGTCAGAATTCAAACTCTTCCCCGTGAAATATTAATAATATAGATAAAATAATAAAACAGAAAATAGTCAAAGTTCTTGAAATCCCATGAGCAGCAACTAGTTAGGTCAAACAAAACAATTGTGAAGGAGAAACATGATAGAAAGAAATAAAACCATGCATGGATGCAGCAGCTATATACGCTTAAGATTCAAGGTTGGAAGATTAATGTTGCATACTATTGTCAATTCTTCCCCACTATATGCAAGGTGGACTAGCTGGTTCATAAAATTAAATCTTAGAAAGAAGAAAGACTTTATTGAAACTTGTTGATGCAGGATCTCACATATTTAAAATTGTTAAGCTTGTTACAATTATATGTATATTTAATCACCTGGGACAGCTGATAGATTACATAAGCAAGCATTGAGGTAATGCTATGAGGGAATGTAAATACACCACCCTCACAAGTTTATAACATGTACCGAGTGAATTTGAGAGAGAGAGACAGAGATGTAGGATGTATGTCTGTGGTAACAAAATATATAATTGTACTTTTGTTATTCAGTGAAATAAAAGTATTTTTCAATCTATGTTAATAATATTAGCGGAGTTTTGGTTAAATCCCATTCACGTTTCAAACAAGTGATACAAAGCACGATGTTACAACCCCAAATTTCGAAGTTGACGTATACAAATTACTAGTAAAATTTCAAAAAATGTAAAGTTTTACACTTACTAGTAAAATAGGTCATTGATGGAATTAGGAATAATGATTAAGATTATGATTTTGTTGATTGTAAAACCTCGAACGAGTGGAAGTCGAAAAACGTATCTTGGACTTAAAGCAAGTTGTTAAACCCACTACAACAAAATAGGTCAATTACGACGTCCAACTTAAGACGGAAAAAAATGCGTGCCAAACTTACGACGGAAAAAAGTAAAACGTCGTAATTATTTATGACGAACCCCAAAACCGTCGTAAGTTTAGTATTTTATTAATAAAATTCTGGACGACATGATTAAACAAAAATAAAAATTATTTGAAGTTGCGACGATTTAAATATTTCGTCGTAAGTTAATTATTTTTATTAAAATTTACGACGGAAATTAAAATTCGTCGTAAGTTATCATAAAGGGAAATTTAACTTTTTCCCAATTTTTTGGCGGGAAAATAAAAATCATTTGAAGTTCCGACAATTTGAACATTTCGTCGTAAGTTAAATATTTTTATTAAACTTTTAACTTGAAATAAATATAAAAAAATATTTCATCTAAATTTATGACGAAATATTTGTCACGGAAAATATTGGAACATCCAATTCACGGCGAAAATTAAAATTCGTCGTAAGTTATCAAAGAGGGAAATTTAATTTTTTCCCAAAATTTTGGCGGTAAATTTGTCTTTTCTCAATTTTTTTGCAGATAACAATTTATGACGGATTCCGTCGTAAATTAACACATGATTTTTGATAATTTCAATTTTTAAAAAATATTATTTCATGATCCAACCATATTAATGTCAACATTTATTTGTTTGGGTGACATTTCAAGAATTTCAGAAAAAAATTAAATATTTTGATAAAATAATTTAATATGAAACATTGATTATATCACTAATATATATATATATATATATATATATATATTGTTATCCATACGGTTGGATCGATGAAAAATATTTTTAAATAATCGGAACACAAATTCAGAACTAGACACTAATTAGTTGTACTAGTCGAATTGATGTTTGACTGTTAAAATGTCAAACCAAATAAATTTATTTTGATATGAAATTTTGGTTATATCACTAATATATATATATTTACATCCATACGGTTGGATCGTTGAAAAATATTTTTTAAATAATCGAAACACTAATTTAGGATTAAACACTAGTTAGTGGTACTACTCGAACGCTTAACTGTTAAAATGGCAAACCAAATAAAACTATTTTGATATGAAATTTTGGTTATATCACTACTATATATCTATTAAAATCTATATGGTTGTATCGTTGAAATATATTTTTAAAATAATCAAAACACCATTTCAGGATTAAATACTAGTTAGATGTAATAGTCAAATGAAAAACCAAATAAAATTATTTTCATATGTAGCTTTAGTTATGTCACTAATATATATATATATATATATATATATCTATTAAACTTCACACGGTTGAATCGTTGACAAATATTTTTAAAATAATTAGTTATATCATTAAAAAAGTCATTCACAAACTCTTCAATTATTTATTACTTCATTTTTCTCTCTTCAATCTATTATAACTCAACCATTGATTGTGTGTGACTTGTAAGTGGTAACTTTAGGTTGCAAGAGCACTCCACAAACTCAATATTGAATAATAATATTTTATATCTTGTGCAATACATGAATTGCGTTAATATATAAATAAATTTTAAATTATATTTATTCAATCATATATTAATTTTAATATATTTATGTAAATATATAATAATTATAGATTTATAATAAAAATTATAAAAAAAAATTAGAAAATAGTCGTGATCGTAGTTTAGCGTGATAAGGAGATCAATTAAATATTAGTTGATCTTCTTATATGGATATTCTATTTTAATTTATTAACTTTTTATATATACTCCTATAAAGAAATCATATAAGGATTAATTGAATTTTAAAAATTAAATAAAAATCACTTGAAATTTGAAAGTTTTTCATATCAAAATCTCTACCTCCGCTAATTTATCTTTTAATAATTTTATTACCCTGTGTGTGGTGGAGATGGTAATCTGAGCTACATAATAGACTAGGTGTCACTTATTTATTTGATGAACGGGTCTAACACCGATTGCTAGTATGCAATCAACTTACAGCCCTTGGATAATATTGACAAACACAGCACACTGGACAAAGATAAACACATACATCTCCTCTCTCTCGGCCTCACTGCCCAGATCTACAATCTTAATCCCCATACATCAACAAAAACCAAAATTTGATGCAACCCATTTACTTTTCGATCCAATCAGACAACCCACTTGCGGAAAGATCTTTACTAGTTTGAGTCAGTTTTCAATTGCACGAACAAGTGTTTATTGATAGTGCTATAAAAATCATGTTTGTTGGATCTCCTGCTCTGATTCAACTTGTTATCGATGATGCTATGGATGAAATTAGAGATGTATTAGATAAAGTGATCCTTCTTGGAAGGCTGTTGAGTCAGCTGATGCTGATGGTCAAACTTTACTTCATTTGGCCATTAGTCAAAATCGGCCTGATCTAGTACAGCTTTTACTAAAAGCCAACAAATAATCCGAGCAGAAAAGCTGGGTTTTTCAAACTGAATGACACCTGCAAGAGGAACAGAGTCTTGAGAAACAAGAGTGATGGGTGGTGAAGAAGATTCACCAGTTTTATTCAAAGAAGGCGCATTGTTGTTGCTGTTATTAGTTGCTTCAGAAGTAACAGAGAAAAGGGGTGAGTTGAGAGTGTGAATAGTGAAATTAGGGGGTTATTGTTGAGGAAGATAGAGGTGGGTTGGGAATTTAAAATAATGGTGATGAACATCTGGTTATTGTTGAGGAAGATAGTGTTGCAGCTGGTGTTTGGCTTACCAGATACATTTTTATTGGTCAAAATCTCTCTCCTATTAAGGTATAGAATAACAGTTTACCTATCCACTACAGTTTATGTTGCAGGAGCCAATTGCTTCACTTTTTCTTGTAAAATCATTCCTGCCTCACCTGCTATACTTTTCTTCTTAGATGTCACCTGCATTTTATTTTAAAATTTAATCCACACGGAATCTAGTAACAAGGCCTTGTGCTTATGCAAGAAAATAAGTTTTGCTTCATAGTAAAAGCAATAACTAGTTGCTTCTTAAGATTTTGAATCACTTGCATACAGAAAACATAAATCACTTGAGTACTCTATTTAACATTAAAAATAACATGGTGTAACTGAATGCTCTATCGAACATTAAATATAAGTTGTAGCCTATATGGACCTGTAATATGAGAGCTGAGATGTTCACAAGTTGGCTAGAGTTCACAAACTAGGCGAGATCAAACAAATTTTGAAGCGAAGCCATACTAAAGCACAACTCGTTTACACTTAGAACTTGACTTGGCTTGACCTCGCCTTGTTTATGAATTATGATGTATATATTACATAACAAATAATCCATTTATATACTCACTTCTCACTAAGCAAATTCTGATTTTTTTTTCATTTTCTAATTTTGTACTAAATGTTCTGTAACATGGTAACACCAATTATAATTCTTTTGTCAAAAAAGCAATCAATCTCACAGGTTTTTGTATATATATGTATAATTTCTTAGCCCCGGTATAATTTCTTAGAACCTGGGCTAAGAAATTCTGTCATCAACGTAAAACCCTTTGTTCAATTTTGGTTCAGGTGCGCTAAGTTGTACAGGATTATGTTCAGCTACAGCCTAAGAGTGCCCTTATTATCCGTAATCTATGCTTTTAGGGGAGTTGAGCCAGATACATTTTTACCAGAAAGGAACATCTATCTCGAGCCAGACGTTGAGGTTCCGAGGAGGTCCGGCTCAACTCCCCTAGAAGCATGTTGTTGAACATGTTCCTTTCTCTAACTTCTGTCCTAATTATGCATAAGGCAAACCTGCAATATTATTCTGTAGCATAACTACTCCAGCTTCTCTTTAAGCTTGTAATACTTTTGTGCTTCATTTTGTTGAGCTTAATTAATTGTTGTTGTTATAAGTACTGATCCGGGGAAAACTGTTCTGCAGCCATGCAGCCATGCAGCCAGCCTCCACTTTTAAGTGCAATGATAGTAGATATATATAACAAAACTGGTGATTTGGAATTTGTTCGAAAGTCTCTGCCATCCCTGATCACTGAGCATAACTCTTGAAATTTAGGTATCAGGACAACTCTCTCTCCCCCTCTTTCTCTGTCCACCCTCCCTCTCCACTCTACTGTATGTGTTAACTTATTTTCTCTTGGAGTTGGTTCGATTCCTTTTGTACCGTCCAATTTTTATTGCAATTGCATTTATATAAATTCTTTTCCAACTACTTGGTATGCAACTAATTTTAATATTTATTTCTAATGCCTGTGCTGTTGAAGGCATGCATAGGATGAACATCAGGATAGTGAAGGAAGAATTCATTATTTGAGTCCATACTATGCAATGTGGAATGCGCCGAGGCCGCGAACTTGAAATTGTCTCGTGATATAATGGAGAGGGTTTTGATTGATCGCTTATCGGGGAATTTTGTTTCCGGCGTTTTGATATTTTTTAGGTTGTTATCATCATGCTTATGATGAGGGCAAGAAGGTTTTATCTTTGAAAGATAAGAATTTGAGGGATGATATGGTTTCTGTTATTAAGCAAGCAAAGAAATTGGCGGTTTCCTATTGTAGGATTCATTTACGGAACCTCATATGTTCCCGAATTGGGATAATACTAGTGGTTAAATAGTTGAATTGGGGTTGCTGGAAAGTGACCGGAATCCGGCTAGATATTTTTTTTAAACCTGGAAATACAAACTTACGACGGTTATTCATCGCAAATTCCGTCGTAAATAGGCCCTAATTCCCAAAATACTACATTTTTTATGTCGGAATTTACTAACTTACGACGTATAGTTGCGTCGTAAATTTATGTTTAATTTCATTAAATGTGGGTCCAGCGACATTATTTTTCGTCATATGTTGATAACTTACGATGGAATATACTCCGTCGTAAGTAGATTTATTATTTTATTGAGTATGTGGGCCCCTTCTTCCTAACTTGCGACGCAATTTTATCTTGTGACGAAAAAATGAACTTACTACTCGACCAAAAACGACGATTTTTTTCTGTCGTAAATGGCTCAATTACGACGATTTCAGTTCAAAAAAACCGTCGTAAATGGCGAGATTTGTTGTAGTGACCCTACCTTTTACAAAATGTTGTGTTAATATTTTCAATCATTGCGATATATACACAATGTTGTATTGTGATGTTTTAATAATTGTCATATAAAAATATCAGTTTTAATAATTGTGATATAAAAATATCATCCGATATGTTGATGATTTTGGTATAAATATATATTACCGGAGTTCAATTGATAACGCTAGAGAAGAGCAGATTATATATCAGATGTGTATTGAGACTGAGTGTTGGTCGATATAAGTTGATAAAAATCCACAAGCATTCTTGAGGTGTTTCCAAGAATGTTAACGCTAATAAGCAGCGTGGTATATTATGTTATATTATTGACCGGGGGTCGGTCGATATATACAATTATTAAAAATCCGAAAGTATTCCAGATTCGTTTGAAACAATTATTTTCTATTTGATATTAAAGTAAATATTCCAAGTGACTCGATATTCCCCTCACGGTTTATCAAATACCTCGAATTTTTATCAAACGATCTCCAAGAATCTTATTTACTCAAATTAAATATTATTTAGTCGATGAATGTTATTTCAAATATTCATTTAAAACAGCATTATTTGAGTTTTAATATATTTAATGATTATTGAGTATTATTAAATATTTATTTTAGGTTTTAAGCGATTCAAAATCATAAATCAAATTTTTAAATATTTTCTGAATTTTAGTAAATCATTCAAGTACTTTCAAATCGTGAAGAAATAAAATTTTGACTTGTTTTAAATATTTTGACTATAGTTTCAAAAGGAACACCCCCTTAAATATTTATTCGTTGACAACGGTATTTCCTCCAACAAAACGTCAAAAATTATTATTTCGACTCACATTATCATAATACTTCCTCCAAAATTTCCGAAAGTGTGTATATGTATCGGTATATACCTATCCACAAGCATTATGCTTGGGGAACAAAATAATATCTAGATATATGATAGAATTTTTTAAGGACGGGGAGTGGTAGACTCCAGTACTTTATGTACTGGGGAGACTACTAATTATTACCGCATGAGAAGGTACTATGAATACCGATGGACATGCGAAGTATGCAAAATATACCTGGGAGAAAGGAGATGCATAGAATGCCCAAATGCGGCAAGGATGAGAACCGGTAGTAAGGAAGTCATCCCTCTATTAGTAGAAAATAATAACAACATTATCCTATACGACTGATCATCGTATAGTACGGCTCCGGTTAATGTCCTAATAAATTTCCAATTGAAATTGTTTGCAATACTGTAACTCAAGCCTAGGTGTTGGGTTTACTGAAAGTATTCGCAAAATAATTGAGAAATGAAATATTATTTTTGAAATAGGTGTATATCACAAAGAAAGTTATTCTCCTAATTATATAATATTATACTAGAAATTACAGTCAGATTTAACAGTCAATTTTAACTATTTTATATTATTGCTGAGCGTTTCTGCTCACTCTTTCTTTCTTTTAAATATCACAACACAATTGATAACCGGTATGTTGGTGAAGAAACTTGGAAGATGGAAAGACTTTCTGTAGCTACTGCAGCTTAGTTTAAGGTGGGCTATATCATTCATATAGGTATAAGGTATTAGTAGTAATTATTGTAACTTCATGTAAAGGTTACAAATAATTGTTTGAGATCCTTTATACATTTGAGTTGTAATAACAAATGGTACTTGTTGTATATCATTTCTGAGGCTATAACATGTGTGTGTGTGTGAGAGAGAGATTGGGGTTCTTTGATGTGGAATTCTTGGATTATTAAGTTGATGCATGTTATACATGATTGGAGGATTGCATGACAACCCAGATTCCTGATCCCGAATTTGGGGGTGTTATAGAAATGGTATCAGAATAATAAGTTATAGTACTTAGAGACGAGAGTGTTGGGAGCAAAGTCTAGATGTGTGCATAGCGTAAGAGCTCATATAGAGTTCGTTATAGGACTACCGGATGTAGTACATATGAGTAAGTTATATTGGAAAACATAATTGAGGTATTATAATAAGACCAATGGAATCACTAGAGATAATTAGAATGGAAGATGAGAATTGAAAATCTTACATGATTTAGAAAATATTTTGATATAAAACACGGAGCTGAGTGTCCGGCGCATTTGAGGTTGAAACGTCATTACCAACACCATATGTCGATTTCGACAACACGAGCCTTGTTACTCGTACTTTTTTATAGGTTTCCCATGAGAGGGCATTACACGTGATGTAACTCCCCATAATTCGGGGTAAGAAATCTGGGTGGTCACGCAATCCTTCAATCATGTTTAACCTGTATTATCTCAATAATCCAACAAACCTCAATCTCACGCGCACACACACACAATTATAGCCTTAGAAATGATGTACAAAATGTAATCTTCTTTTATTACAACTCAAATGTACTTTCCAGGATTTTAAACTATTATTCATAACCTCTACATGAAGTTATAATAATCTTACAATTATTTGAAGCCTATCTATATGTTCTGGCTTTCCTGAAGCAATGATGCAAGGACTTCTCCTCGCAGGTGTAGTCGACTAGGTCTCTTACTGGCATACTGGTTATATGTTGTGTTGTGACATTTAAAAGAAAGTAAGATTGAGCAATAATGCTCAGCCATAATGTATAAAACATTTTGGGAATAACTATTAATATAATACTTCATCGCATAATATGAAAATTTGAAAACTTGGTGGTATACACCTTTTTCTTTTTAAATCAAATAAGATATCTTATCTATATCAAAATATCTTGACAATGTTCTCGATTTATATACTAAGGATAATTATTTTCTTGGTGATATACACCTCTTTTTGAAATAATGTTTTCGATTGACTTATTAGTCTGCAAATACCTTAATGGTAAACCCAGTGCATAGGCTTGAGTTACTATATTACATCTCAATTCCAATTGGAAGAATAGGACATTCAACGGAGCCACCGCAAACAATGATCAGTCAGAATACGAAAATCTGTAACTTTTTCTACTAGTAGAAGGATGACTACCGTACATCCGGTTGTCACCCTTGCCGCATTCAGGCATATTATGTGTGTCCCATACATCCAGACTTTCTACATACTCCACATGTTTACATGTGGCACACCAGTAGTCGCTCTAGTACACAAAGTACTAGACTCTACCCCTCCTTGTCCTTTTAAAAATCTTATTATAAAACAGGAACTTGAATTATATCGAAGTTCCTCAAGTCTTTTGCTTGTTCATAGATACAACTCATCTTATATATGTATATATGTCCTTCCGAGAATTTCTGGAGGAAGTAATAAGATAATGTGAGTTGACCGTTGTCAACAGATAAGTATTTAAGGGGAAGTTTCCTTTGACACTATAGTCAAAATAATTAATATATATTGAAATAATATTTTTCAAAGTTCGGATAATACCAAAATGATTTTCTGAAACTCAGAAAATATTTTGAAATACGATTTATGATTTTTAAACCATATAAAATCATTAAATAAATATTTAATAACCAATTAATATTTATTAAAATAATCAACCTTTAACAATTCTATTTTAAAAGAATATTTGAATAATATTCCCTGAATGATTTATGTTTAAGTAAATAGATTAAATCTTAAGTAAATGTTAAATATTTAAAATTTTTAAATAAGTATTCTTCCAAGAATACTTCTTCTTTAAATGAGTATTTAAAATAATATTCATCATTTAAATAAATAATATAAGTTGAGGGAACACGATATTGGGAAATCGTTTTAATAAAAGTTTGAGGTACTTAATGCTTTGCGAGGGGACATCGAGTCCCTCAGAATAAAATACCTATGGACTTTTAATCGTCCAAAACATCTCCAGTATGATTCTCGGGTTTATACTTTATAAAAGTTTCCCGACTCTTGGTCTTACAATTGTTCATCACGCTCTACTATGGCATTAATATTCTTAAATAAAACACATCCTGAATACTTCCCGTTTTCATTAAATTATACTGACGGATCCTCGGTATAAAATATACACCTCCTATATACAACGCTACTATGTAGCATTGTCTATTGAATTCGGTAATATTCATGTAACAAAATCATTAACATATTGTATGATATTACATATCACAATTCATAAAATATCGTAATACAACATCATGTATATATAGCATTTATTTGAAAATAAACATAACACAACAATTTTAAAAGGTAGGGTTTAAAAACTTGCCTAGAGTCCAAGATACGTTTTTCGACTTGCTCTTGTTTCAGGTTTTCTAACCAACAAATATCATAATCTTAATCATCATTCCTAATCCCATCACCGACTAATATTTCTAATAAGTACAATACTTCATAATTTTCAATAATCTACCGAATCGAAATAAGTATCAATCCTTGTTTGAAACAGACGGTCAAAGTGGTCTTCAGGAGTTGACTTTACCCAATGTTACTATTATGCGAATCACACTCTAACATTTTAAATAAATCAAAAAATTAATATTTTATTACAAAACCACATCGAGTAGATTCTGAAGTGTTTTTAATATTTATCATAAAAGTTTCATTTTGATAAAATGAATTTAAATAGGTCAAAAGCATTTTAAATGTTCGGTCAACTACAGAGTTTTACTATTCATACTTCTTTCACTAAAACATTGATTTCTCTCAAACCGTTAACTGAATTGATGTACCATTTTCTTGTGCATGATCTAGACAAAATTTAGAACCAAATAATTTAAAATGGTTTTCTGGTAGCACGGGTGAAAATCCCGAAGTGACGGTTTAATGGTAGTAGGTGTTCTTGGTGATAACTCCTTGCATGACCTCGGCTCCGATATTTTTATAAAATCAAAAAATTAACAACTTTAACTAAATATTTAAAGAGTGCTTTCCCATTATATAACTAAGCTACTGACCAAGTTTCATGATTTTAAAAAATGTTTAAAGGCCTCAATTATACCCTTAAAGTCAAAACTAGGTAGCAATTTGCTTTTCTCGATTACGTTCACTAAACCGAACTTTTCTCCTAATCCGTAAATCTTCTCAGCACGATTTTTATATGTTTACATACTAAAAAACAAGAAATTTAAATCCATGTCTAGTGGTGTATAAAAAAACTAAATTTATAGTTGTATTTATTGTTTAAAACAGTCATAAATATAAACAGACATTACGACGGCTATACGCGCAATGATTCCTGATTTTAATTACGTTAATTTCATTGGCAACAACTCAAACACCAATTATTTCATATTTATTGCAAGATCATTCCCTAAACTATATGAAATAATCACTTACATAAATCCATCACAATCAACCATCAAAACCTAACTTTTTACAATCCAAACTCAATCAATCATCATTTACTTAAACATAACTCATACTCAATCTTATAACTCAGGCAAATCAAAGGGTTGATGATGTTTATACCTTCCTTGAAGCTTTATAATACTTGATTAAGTCCTAATATCCTTGATTAAGCCTTGGTCTAGCTTTAGGAGACTTAAACTTCCATGAAAAATCAAGAAAACAAGTAAGTAATTTTCGGAGTTACTATTTACCCACAACTTAAAATATTTTTATAAAATTGAAAACTTCATTGATGGGCTCCAAATTTGGTAAGTAGCTTACCCATAATATGGAGGAGATTTGGTTAAAATTTGATGATTTATGAATCAGTAGAACATGAGATTTGAATTCTTCTTTCCGTGGTGTTCTTAAAAATCAGCATTGTGTTCTTGGAGAGAGAGAGAGAGAGAGAGAGAGCGTTGCTTGGATTGGATTTCTTTACAAGTATTCGGTGATATGTGTGATATGTAATATGTATGTATGTTTAATAATTGAAGATGCATCTATTTTCTAAGGCTAGCCATTGGCTAGTACATGGATTTGTCAAACTTTTAATGATGAATAACAAGAATCCTTGTTTTAAGGAACCATATTTCGAACTTCGTTCAAATTGATCAACCAATTTGGTTTCTCCTTGTACTAATTTGGTTGGCATATTTTTGCATGGGATTTGTATGGCCTTAGTTCGTTCATTCATTCACTTACGGATTCGCTTGGTCGCTTATTCATTTTTATGGTAAATCTTCGTAATCTATTCGTTGGGTAAATCCTTTCTTATAAATCATTTATGCTTTGAAACCTTATACTTGGATTTTCATTTTTAGAATTCTAAATTCTTGATCGTATTGTGATTTTCGTATTCCTCAATAGTCCGTAAGATTATAAAGTTCGTTTTCTCCGAAAACGAAGGGCTTTTACATACACTCATTTGGTATGTAAAATCACACTATCAACTAGAAATTTTATTTTAAAAGCTCATATATAGGTGTTTTCGTAAAAGTTTTTATTGAACTGCAAGGTTACTATTCATAAAGGTCTTTTACCGATGTCAAAAATTCGGGATTTTACACGTGAGAACCATGAAGTCTCATTATGATTACAGATTTAAGGTTAATGGGTTAATAAGTTACGGATTATATTTAGATGTATTATTTTCTTATAAGGATCCAATACCCTATAAACATTATATTCGCCAAAGATAGTATCCACTACACCCTTGATGATTTTATTACCCTTAAAAAAGAGTTCAACTCTGTATGAGGACGTTATCGTAAGACGAGCAAGCTATATCATGATATTATGAGTATGCTTCATACGTTAGACGATGATGGGTCAACCCGGAGTTCGATGGCTTTATAAAATCGATGATATATCTCCAATGGAATTGCATAGGACTACAATGAATGATGGTTCAATCTTGAAACCTACTAAATGGAGAGACTAGTGACTCTAAAGTAAAAAATTTCGGCAGAATTGTTATTAGAGATTACAGATATATATTCGTAAACCTCTATCAATTTGGTAGCATATGTTTACTTACACACACATGGCCCTGAACTTATGGACTACATTAAGATCTATGAGAGATCTCTTTGATCTGTTCCCAAAAGGAACTGGCCACTTGTAATTTCTGACGAATACATGTTGTTGGACCCTATCAGCTTAACATATGCCTTTAAAATAATGTGGAGTAAGGTCTTCGAGGAAAATTACTGGAATAACATATGTAATTATGATACCGAATTAATGAGTGACTTAAATGATGTTAAGAGACACACTAGTTGGAATATGTAACTATGAAGGCGAGGAGGTGGGATCATCCTCAAATGGGTAATTGTGAGATTTAGGATAATCGGTGATTTATTTTGTCATTTACTCCTCGTCAAGCTACACCCTTCAAACTTTGTATCATTCATATTTCCTTGATAAGTAACATCAAGAAATCCTTTTAGTTATCTACCTTGAACTTCTGATATTACCAATGACTTTAAAAAAATTATATGAACCAGGACTTTTCCAATTCTTTTATTTGATCCACGAAGTTCTATTCAAAATTGTGATTATCTTATTCAGGCTCACACCGATTTATACTCTCTTTCAATTGTTCAAGTAATTTATTTTAAATATTTTCTTAATTATGCTAGCTAGTTAAGTCTAAACTTGAAAAAGAAGAGGATGCTTGTATTTTTGTATATAATAAAATGTTAATATATATACATGTCTATGTGTTTATTTTGGTTCTAAATTACATAATTCTAAGTCTATTGGTGATAAATTTAGTGATTCTAGCTCTCCTATTTATAGAGAGGCATTAATTCAAAGCAATGATTGAGAAACTAGGGAAGCACACATTAAGGTTTTGGAATATGGAATTGTGTAGCTACAAAGAGCAGACTACCTTTTTGTCAACAATTTCTAATATATATCTCAACATAAAAAATCTTTTCTGCCAATTTCCCATGTTTTTTTATGTATGGAAAACATGAATAGGATTCAGGTTTATACTAGAAAATGATTATTTAAATCGTGTCACACATAATTGCAGAAAATAAAATTAGGCTCTTCAAAATTTTCTTTGGTGATAAATCTAAATTAATGAATTTGGGTCTTTTACCGTATTTTATAATTACCAAAAATGGTAGAAAACATAGTTTCATTTTGGTTCAATAATTAATTCATAGTAAATACTTAGAGTTCAAATTTTTATATTACTTCACAAAATTGTAAAGATGTAATTAAAATTAATTTTACAGAATATGTCAAAAATAGTCATGTTTTTAACTTATTTATCAAAATACTATTAATGTTGTATACGTGGGTGTAGAGAAAGTTTTTTCAAATTGCATACAGGTTGCAAAAATTGCAGAGGAGGTTACTTGAAGTTGCATATCACGTGCAAATGTTTATTTTCTCCAATTTGCGTATTTTTGAAAAACCGTGTTAATTTTAATAGTTATATATAAATACATATATTTATGTACATATTGAAAAAATAAATTAATCTATTTTAACTATATTTACGATGTACATTAAAATGTGTATACAAGTTGAACAACTAATAGTAACATGTTGTGTATATATTCTTTCTTAATATGATTTGTTTTTAAATACAAGTAGAGTGCAATCTAATTCCAAAAAGAAAATAATATGATCAATGATAGGTTAAAAGGGATGAGTGTTGTTACCATATTTCTTACTTTTATTTCCAAATACATTTATAGATGCCTTTCAGTTTTTCCTTGTCTTGGAAATTTTATCTAAGTAAGTACATTTAGTTCAAAGACCTTTTGAACAAAGATAATATCAAAATAATTATGTGGGTTTTTTATGGTTTTGAAATAATAATCCTTTAACAACTTAAAAATGAGTATGTGTGTTTTCATAGTTTTATATCAAAATCTTATCCTCACTTGTCATAACTTCAGAAACAAACATACACCTGGTGTTTAACATTTCAGATGTAAAAAATTTAGCTGATGGTTTGATGGTCCAAGTAGACACTGTAATTTGAGTGTTATTATAGTAGACACTATAATTTGAGTGTTATTATAGTCTCTACATGTTAATCATTTTGATATATTTTCAACTATCATGCATAAAATCATGTGTTATAGGAATTTGGTGTAACATATCACAACCTAATAAATCACTATGCATATATATATGAGCTTTTATTCAATATTTAAGAATATGTTTAACTCATATAACTAGAGTATCCATATGAATTAGGGTGTTAAGTGATCATTTACAATCAACGGCCACTTTGTTGTTTCTAACATATTTATTCCCCTCCATTTAGTTCGCTATTGCACCCATTATACATCTATCAAAATAATTATGGAGGGAAGATGCATTCGGTTTGTAATGTACAAAGATATGCAACACCTAAAAAGTTCACTACTAATACAAATGGCTAACAAATTAAATTGAAAATGCTAACCGATTAAGTGAAAGTGTTATAATGATAATGATTGATTTTGAAAATTATTTTGAAGAGATATCCTACTCAAACTAGTGTTGCTAGCAATCAATGCCTCTTTAACATGGATATTGATGGTCTCGGTAAAAAATTTTGAAATTTGGGTTCTAAAAAATTTCTGTCAAGTTTCTAAATCTTTTTCATCAATTTTTCCTAGTTTCTCAATAATTATAAATTTTAAGTGGATATGTTTTAACTAGAGACTAATATGGATAGTATGAGGGTGAAAAATATTAAAGATTTTGAGCAATTGATGGTTGAGGATTCAAAGAACCTGTGTAGGGCCTTATATGATCTTAAAAGTTGTTGCAAACATTCAGTAACAACATTTGAGAGAGTTTCAATAATATGATGGCAAAAATTAAGCAAAAACATCTTTAAAAATTTGTATAAATGTATGGGTAACTTGTAATGAGGTTTTTTACAATAGAACAAATGATTTTGTTGGTTGGTATTGTGGAGATTTGATTCCCAATACCAAGAGTGCTAGACCAGGTGCGGAAAAAAATAGAGGAGTTTAAAGTATGATAAAAATGTTGCCGGAAAGGTTTATGAAGTTACAAGCATCCATTCTTACATTTTCACAATTATTCATGAGAAAAAAGTTGTACTTATTTGGTTCTCTATAACAAATCAGACAGTTTGGTCGAGTAAATATTTGAACCATAATAGAGTGACTTGTAATATATCCATGTTATTAATTTTATCCGGACCAAATCCGGGGTCAGAGGATTTGGTCGTCACTATAAAATCTCAATCCAAATTAATTTGTTTAATCAATAACTAAATGCCAGCGGAAGATATTTATCATTTATGACCCCAAACTAATCCAAGATCTTTTAAGGTTACAGTTCTAGAAATAAGATATCCAAATTCCATAAATAAAATTTTCACTTTCTTTTAAAACTCTTTTCAATAAATTCTAACTCAAAACTAAACCCACTAGTATAACTTCGAAATGAAGTATACTAGGCCCAAATAATATAGACAACTATAATATAATATAATATAAACCACTTTATACAATAAAACTTACACTAGTCCGCAAACCCTAGAACAACCACCTTCCAAATGCTTATTCCTTGCTTTCTTGAATTACGCAGCTAAACAACGCAAGCTAATCCTCACTGGAGGTTAAATTTGAAAACAGGCAAGTATGAGCGAAAGAAATGCTCAGCAAGTTCATTATAGCATATATAAAGTCTTTTGATATAAAAACTGACATCCGCAATAGAGCAGAACATTTAAAATCATAATTGCTGAATCGAAAAATTTATTAAAGAATCGGATAACTGTTTCTCGCTGTATTCAAAACCCTTTTTGATATTTTCGAGCTAAATGCTTCAGCAATACTTTGAATCTTGACGAGAATAAAACTCGTAAAACAGTGTTTACGGAAATTTCGTCAACAACAATAACAAGAAACAATGATTATAGATTGAATTATAAACTTTACTCAAAACCGAACTCTTGACGATAATACTTATTTTGTTGTCATATCAAATTAGATATCAATACGACCTTTGATGCTCACAACATTCCATATTGAAGTCAACATCAATCATCTATACTAATACCACCTTTGATATTTAACAATAAACTAAGTATCCACATAAATCAGAACTGAATCAAATCCGCAGTTCACTTTTAATCCAAAACAGAATCAGTTGATAAATCATTTATTCTATGATTATCAAAACCATAAAGAAATTTAGATATCAATTTAGATTGGAACCAATAACATTTCATGTTGTTCCCGATGATCAATCGCGAAACAACACCGGTATCCCGCAACCATAGCGTAAATATAGGTACTACCCATATTCCGAAGACATACGGTACCTATAGGGCACCAGAAAAGGCATAACTAGCCTTGAAAGATATTACAGCTGGACCGATATCTCGATCACCTACGCTGTAACTAGTAACCAGTAACCATTCCAATCCCAAAAACCTTTTTATTGAAAAAGGAGCCGAATCCTTTGAAATCCTAAATGATTTTTATTCCCCCAATCACTTGGGTAGGAATTCATCCAACAAAATCATCTTTCTCAAAATCCAACATATTTATAAATCCAGTAATTTGATAAGTAAAACATTTAACTATTCTGAACATAGAATAGCAGAGGGTACTTGCATAAACAGAATTATTTAATTCAGTGATATATAAAACATTTATCTATTCTGAACTGAGAATAGGAAAAGCAATACTTGCATGATAAGATTTAAAATAAATATCACTTGAACAATAAGTGATGATAGGGATACTTGCCTTTGGGTTTTTAGCAGTTAGTCACACTCGCAAAGACGCATCTATTCTGACATTCTGTCTCAAAGCATCACTGTCCTGCTTTTCAACACTTTACTGATATGCTACTCCTGCGATTGCTAGAAACCAGATATCCAATGCCATTCCATCTTACTATTTATCCATCGTCTTGTCCCGATCAACTCGAGAGATCCGCATCTATAATTAAAAGATCACATTTTAATCATCTAATCGATAATTACTCAACGAACTGCGCGTCAACACCATATCGTCTACCCATACGACAGACATAAATATAACAGACAAATACATGACTCTTGATCCATATACACACATAAATCACATAGAACATAAGCACATAACTCATGTATCACATAATTCATATCATATATGACTTGGTTCCTCAAAAGGTTTGACTCAATACGTTTAAAACTGAAATCGGGTCAATAACAGTATTTGTCGATCAAAAATGGACTCAGAAATATTCGTAAAATAAGCGACCTTTCAAACAAAAGAATTTGGGTCTTAAAAGTATTGTTAATGAAAGCGGAATATTTTTCTGAGTCCGTACGCGTTCGTTTCGTATTAAACGGACGAACGGTTGATTTATTATGAATTTTTGAACATTTTTCGAAATTAAAACATGGTCTCCAAATCGTTTAATAATTAAATAATAGGGCTCGAACACCCAAAAATAATTTTATAATAATTATAGAGCCTGGAAAATAATTTAAAATAATATTTTAAAGCTCGAACTATTTTTCGAAATTTTTAAATTAATTTAAAATAATTAAATCTAATTAAATAATGAATTAAAATTATTTAATAATTAATTAAATTAATTAATCAATTAATATTTAAATTAATTGAATAACTAAATAATTAATTATCAACTAAAATTAATTACCTAAGTAATTTGGATTTAGTTTTGAATTAAAATAAATTTTCAAAATTAAAAATAATGATTTTTAAAATAAAAATGAATTTTTAGAATAAAAGAAACTGAATTTTGATTTAAAATAAAATAGAAATTGCATAAACATGTTTTTGATTTTGGAATAGGAGAAAACGGGATCTAAACCGGGTCAAAGTCGGGTTTTATCCGGGTCCTCAAGAAACCGGCCGGGTCGCCAAGAATACCCGCCAGATTTCTTGAAAACCCATAAATCGACGAGGTTTTCCGGTGACCGCGATAAGCCCGGCGGAACTCCGTCAACACTCAGAACGCATCCAATCAACCTCGTTTCGATCGATTTCAATACCAAATCGATTCCAAATCCTGCTATGAACAAATACGCCAGCCCAGAAATCAAAAACATTGCATGAGTCGACTTTTCCGATCCAAAATGTCGAATTCTCCGGTGAATACATCGGAAAATCAAATTCGGTCAATACTCAACAAAAACTTACAATCCTGGTATCAAAATAATCCTGAATTCATATCCAAACTAATCACAATCTTAAAACTAATAAACAAAAACCAGGTAATCCGCAAATTCAATTCAAAAATCTGATAACCTCAAGAGCTCGGTTTTTAACATATTGAACTAAAACATCAATAAAACCGGTCCAAATATATCATATTAATCATAATAAAGCTAACTATATCATCAGAAACAATAAAAAAACTCATAAAATCAAAAGCCCCAATGCTTAAATATAAACCCTAAAATTCGACTTTATAAATTACCTATCCTTTGTTGATTTTGATGCTGAAATCAGAATGAGGATGTTGAGAGCTTCAAAACGGATATTCAAACTTGTAATTTGGACCACAGAATCATTCCCAAATTTGCTTTGATCTTCAAGAACAAATCAAAACCCTAACCCTAATTCTTGAGAGAAAAATCTGATTTTCTGAAAAATAAAAATAAAAACTGATTTTTAATAATAATTATTAATAAATAAAAAGCTATTTATAATTATAGATTATTGGTACGCATTGGATCATATTGGATCGAAAAATTTGTTGCTTAGCCGCTAAGTAACTGCAAACCGATCCGAAAATAGATTATTTAGCCACTAAGTAACTATTAAAACGATACAATTTAGTATCAGATTTGGAAAATTATCAAAACTCGGCTTCTTATAAAATACTTTATACGGAAATAATGTAATAATATCCCGTCTTTCGATAGTACGGGTTTTGTTGATTTATCGAAATAACTCGGCTTCTTATAAAATACTTTATACGGAAAATATGGGATATTACAATCTACCCCCCTTTTAAGGATTCCGTCCTTCGAATCAGCAGAAGAAAGCACTAAGGGTTTTCTAACCAACTTTTCATTTCCAAATAACCTCAATTCTTCATAATCTCAAACAAATCTTTGACGAATTCCTCAATAGAATCACTTTTATTGATCGCGAGAAAGAAGAACATAGAGAAAAATAAAGAGAAAGAAAAGAAAGAGAGAGATAGATAAAGGGAGAGAAGTAAAGAAACAGACCAACTTCAGTATATGCCACTGATATTTTAATCACATTGCAATCCACTGTTTCTGTTGGTAATCCCATCACATAGCCTTACTTTGACTCGACCAGGATAACTGAGCTTAACTTGATTGACATACCTTCGAATATTTGGAATGATACAATCATGGAATTTCAAAAATAAAAGAATTTGATACCATACCGAGACCAAAATCTGAATTTGAGAAAAAGTATTATTGAAATAAAAGAATAACTGAGAGATCAATATGATCAAACGAACTTGGTATTACGTGCCCAACTAGGACACTACTAATGGTTGTTAACCTTCATATATTCACAATACACACAAGTGATGGCATCCCATTCAACTCCTATCACACAGACAGGTATACCTTGTGTCCCCTATATTTAGAGTTGTTCATCTCAGTGAGAATAAAAGAATATCAAAAGAATCCAAAATCAAAGGAATAAAACTGGAAAGATTTCAAAGCTGATATTTCTGGAAAAAAATGAAATCCAGAAAACAAGATTTTGGAACAAAATGATTAAACGAGTGTTAGGACTATTTTAATATTATATGTCCAGAATTTTAATATGTCGTCGTAATGTCCGTTTGAATTTAGGACTATTTTAAACAAGAAATACGAACTGTAATTTTAATATTTTTAAACACCACCAGACATGAATATAAATGTCTTCTTTTTTAATTTGCAACCATATAAAGATTGCTTCGAGACGACTTACGGTTTAGGAGAAAAGTCTGTTTTAGTGAGTGTATGCGATGAAACCAAAACTGCTACATTGAACTAATTTTGAGAGTCTAAATAAAGCCTTCAAATATTATTTAAAATTACGAAACTTGGTCAGTAGCTGACTTATGCAGTGAGAAATCCCTCTATAAAATTTAGATAAAGATGTTAATTTTTCAATTTTGTTAAAATGTCGGGGCCAAGATTGCACAAAGTGAGAACACCGAAAACAACCACTGCATAGATACTGCATAAAAATTGCTCACTCTGCCTAGATAAACAATTATTTAGTAAATTTTTCTAGATATGGTCTAGATCATCATGTCAAAATGGTGCATCAATTGAGTTAACGGTTTGAGAGAAAATGATGTTTTAGTGAAAGCGGTATGAATAGGATCACTTTATAGTTGACCGAACTTTTAAAATGATTTCCACCTAATTAAATTCGGCTTTTGAAACCAATACTCTTATGATAAATATTAATAGTACTCATAAATATCTTCCAGGTGGTTTCATATTAAGATATAAATTATTAGATTTTTAAAAAAAATTAGAGTGTGAGTCGCATAAGAGTAACATTCTGAAAAGTCAATTCCAGGAGAATACTTTGACTGCCCATTACGACCAAGGGTTGATAGTTATTCAAGTCGGTCAAATAAGGAAAATTTTAAAGTATTACACTTACTAGTACAATAAATCGTTGATGGAATTAGGAATACTAATTAAGATTATGATATTTTTTATTAGAAAACGCGAAACAAGTGGAAGTCAGAAAATGTATCTTAAACTCTAGGCAAGTTTTCAAACCCTACCTTTATGAACTGTTGGGTTGTTAATATTTTCAATCACTGTGATATATACATGATGTTGTACTGCGATATTTTACGAATTGTGATATATAAATATCATCTGATATGTTGATGATTTTGGTATAAGTATATTACCTGAGTTCAATTGATAACACTCGAGAGTAGCGTATTATATATGAGATGTGTACTTAGACTGAGAATCGGTCAGTATAAGTTGATAAAAACCCAGAAGCATTATGTAGGTGTTTCTAAGATTATTAACGCTAATAAGGAGCGTGGTAAGTTATATTATAGACTGAGGGTCGGTCGATATATATAATTATTAAAAACTCAAAAGTATTTCGGAGACGATTGAAACAATTATTTTCTACTTGATATTAAAGTAAATATTCCAAGGCACTCGATGTTCCCTCATAGTTTATCAAATACCTCGAAATTTTATCAAACGATTTCCAAGAATCTTATTTATTCAACTTAAATATTATTTAGTCGATGAATGTTTTTTCCAATATTCATTTTAAAGAGAATTATTCAAGGTTTAATTTATTTAATAATTATTGAGTATTATTAAATATTTATTTTAGGTTTTCTAAGATTAAAAATCATAAATCATATTTTTAAATATTTTCTGAATTTCAGAAAATCATGCAAGTACTTCTAAATCATCGAAAAATATTATTTCACCTTTTTTTAAATATTTTGACTATATTTTCAAAAGGAACCCCCCTTAAATATTTATCTGTTGACAACAGTCAATTCAAATTATCGTGATACTTCCTCCAACGTTTCCCGGAAGTATGTATATATATATCGGTTTATACCTAGCACAAGCATTATGCTTGGAGAATAAAATAAATGCCAGATATATGATAGGATTCTTTAAGAACAAGAAGGGGTAGACTCGAGTACTTTATGTACGGGGAAGAGTACTAATTATTACCGCATGAGAAGGTAGCATGAATACCGATGGACATGTGAAGTATGCAAAATATACCCGGGAGAAAGAGGAAGCATAGAATGCCCGAATGCGGCCACGGTGACAATCAGAAGCAAGGAACTCGTCCCTCTACTAGTAGAAAACAATAATAACATTTTACTATATGAATGATCATCGTATAGTAGGGGCTCCGATGAATGTCCTAATAAATTTCCAATTAGAATTGTTATAAAATACTATTACTCAAGCCTATGTGCTGGGTTTACTGAAAGTATTCGCAAAATAATTGAGAAAATGAAATATGGTTTTTGAAATAGGTGTATATCACCAAGAATGTTATTCTCCTAAGTATATAATATTATAGTAGAAAATACAGTTAGATTAAACAGTCAATTTCAATTATTTTATATTATTGTTGAGCGTTATTGCTCACTCTTTCTTTCTTTTAAATGTCACAACACAACTGATAACTAATATGTTGGTGAGGAAGCATGAAAGATGCAAAGACTTTCTGTAGCTACTGAAAGCTTAGTTTAATGTGGACTATATCATTCAAATAGGTTTAAGATATCAGTAGTAATTATTGTAACTTCATGTAGAGGTTACAAATAATTGTTTGAGATCCTGTAAAGTACATTGAAGTTGTAATAGCAAATGGTACTTGACGTACACCATTTCTAAGGCAACAACTTGTGTGTGCGTGTGTGTGTGAAAGGGAGAGAGAGAGATTGGAGGTCTGTGATATGGAATAATTCGATTATTTAGGTAATACAAGTTATACATGATTGAAAGATTGTGTGACGACCCAGATTACTGACTCGGGATTTGGGAGTGTTACAGAAGAAGCATCAAATAGTCTCTCCCTTAAGATGTCACACAAAATAGATCGCAATAGCAGTATGCATATGTCTAGGTGTAGGGCTAGGCTATATTTTGGGTGACTTAGATCTCATAAAGAATTTCCCTGTTACGATTTATAGGGATATTGAATTTTTTCTATTTTTCTAAAAAAAATCTAGTGTCCCACAGTTCAAGTAAGTACATCAAAATTAAATATCAATTTATTTGAGAACATGTACAATACAAAATTTAGGAACTACTGCACTGTAGAGCAGGGGGAAAATTTAGGAGATATATTTATGAATTTGTTTATTTTATGAATAATAAGCTTAGAATGTGTTAGGTCTTGTAAGTGGGCTATATTAAGCTAGAAGGGGGTTGAATAGCTTAATTATCAATTTAAGATTATTATAGTGTTTTAAAATAACTTATCTTTTTTAAAACTTTATCGAGTAGTTATACAGTTTATATGTGTGGAAATAAAGTGCAAGGAAAGAAAATATCACACAGTGATTTTATCCTAGTTCGTGATGGTGCAATCTCTAATAGATTCGCTCACCCCCTATGTCTCGTCGCTAAGCTCCTCTCCTAGACTCGAGATTTTCCTTTATAATAAACTTGCTCCTTTAGCACGCAGAGCAGCCTTTACAACCTTACAAGTAATTGTCATGGTGCGAAAACTGGAATATTAACTCAAAATAAATGTAATACCTACATAACTTATCTTAGATAATGACTCTTTGCTATTTCTTCAAAGTTGATGTAGAACCCCAGTGTAGACTTGGCTTCCTTAGCTTTTATCAGTCTTCGATCTTAGTGATTCGATCTTGGGTCTTCTCTCTTCTTCAACATATAAAGACTACTAATTCCACGTTAATACGTCTAGTACTTGGGTCTTAGAACGTGAATCGCATCACTTTACTTTATTAAATAACTACTAAGACAATGTACGAAATAAACCTTGTAGAGAAAAGATAATTTGAAGTAGTATGTAACGGTACTAGCTCACAAGATAGTATAATATTAAAAAATGAATATTAAAATTAAACAAGTATACTTGACTTAAGATATTGAATAATAATTCAAGTATACTTTTGATTACTTCTTATTTATAGGATATAAGTTTTACTGGAGTAATTTGAGAAGTTTTTTTATATAAAGCGATGTAGCTTCTGACTTCTCTTGTAATCTTCCTCTTTTGAAATGTATTTACAGACACACTTCAAATAAATTCTCAAAATGTGTATTTAACCTTTGAATTCGTAGGCTTAAGGATTTGATATATACTTGTATTTTGACAACTATAAAGTCAAAGTATACTTTTAACTTTGTGCATAATTTATAGGTTCTTTTAGATTTGTGCTTTTCAAGTTTGACGGAGAATTACGAAGTTTGCTATTTACTGATTTATAATCCCATAGAATATTGAAGATGTTAGTGGGGATTATACGATAACTTTTGTAATATTTCTATACAAACAATATAGATTGGCCATAATCAAGATAAATAAAGTGCAGGTAATTGGCCAACTCGTGAAATTTATTCTTTCCTGATATTTGACAAATGATAAAGTTTTCTATTTATCAGTTTATAATTCCATGGAACACTAAAGATGTTAGTGGGGAATATACGATACTTTTCGTAATAATTTTATAGACACGATATATGTTGGCCAAGATCGAGATAAGTAAAGTGCAAGTAATTGTCCAACTTGTGATTTTGTTTCGTCAAATATAATTTCAATCTCGTGAAGTTATAGAGATTAAGTACTTTGATGTATGGATCTTTTTTTATATGTTTCTTTTCGAAGATCAAGTACTTGTTTGAATATGAGTTCGAATCTTTGTTCCCTTTTATTTTGAGAACTTTCTTTATAGGAGATCTTATATTAGAGCTTAAGATGAAGTAGAGAAATTAAGTACAAAACTCAAATAAGAAGCTAATAGTTACCACTTTTGTAAAACGATCGGAAAAGTTCACCGAAAAAGTTTGCTGGGAAAATTTATCCGAGGTTCGGCCAGATTTTAGCACTTTGGACGAAATTTGAAAGCCCTTCGAGAGGCCGGAGAGTGATAGTGGATGATTTCATCTAGTGGAAAAAATCTTGGTTGAATAAAGCTAAACTTGTATATCAAAAACCTTGTACGTATGATAATATATATCTAAAAGAGAGAAGATTTTTTAGAAGAAATATGTGTTTAGAAATTTGAGAAAGATGAAGAGAGTATACTTCTTGAAAATCCCAACAACTTTGTGGCTCTTATCTTGTCAAAAATGGGTTGGGTGGGGGTTTATTTATAGGGGAAAATAGGTAATTTGAATGGTGGAGATTAAAAGAGAATGGATGGTGTATGATGGAAGTTGCATGGATTGATGACATGGTGTTGTGGTTGTGTTTCTGTACCACTTGCCATATAAGAAAAAATATATTATGGATCTCCCAAAACTCAGCTAATTTTATTTAATATTTTTTTTAATCATTAAATAATTGCTTAATTAAGCATTAAGCACCATTAAATATGACTACTTTAAAAACTCTTAATTAAATACCATAAAAACTATGATAAATATCTAAATATTATAAGATGGTGTCGTGCAAGTTTTGGCTAACCTTGGTCAATGGTAACTGGGTCAAACATGGTCAACTGCGGGACAAACTACCTCGATTTTTGTGTCCGGACAAATTTTTTGTAAACGTAATGAAACTTCTACAATACATAGAAAATGAAATGATACCAAATTTAAAGTCATTTTAGCATGTGGAAGTATTTTTATCTAGATTTAAAATGGTTATGTAAACTTACGCTATAGAGTATAATACTGTTTGTCTTAAAATAAAATTTGACCAAAGTTTTAACTTCAATAAAGTTTTAAAATATATTTCCTAATACATAAAATGTAATTGGACGATGATAAATTTTTCTGAGTATTTTTGAATAATTTTCTCTGGGAAATGTAAATTTACGAAATGAGAAAACATTACTTAAAGCATACATGGAGTGGGTTATAAAATGAATATTAATATTCAAAATATGAATATTAATATTTTTGACATAGCACGAGACCTCCAAAGAATATTTATGATGTATTCCTTTCTAGAGCTTGTTGCGGTATTTATATTGCAACATAGATCTAAAAAATATCATGTCTTGATATTTTTTCTTTGATCATGTTTCATGTAAAATATATTCCATAATAGATATAATTTGATATTTCAAAATTATGAAATATCTCTTTTATATTTATATATAAAATATAAATATAATTGAAAATAATTTTGCTAGTTTAACCATTTGACTTTGGTTTCGATCAATTAAATTTAGGTGGAGAGCATCTACCTGTATTTAAATTTTTTGTTTAATCATAAAATTACCAAAATAAATAATATATCGAAGATCTTTTTTCAATCTTACCCTTTTTTCTATGTGCCAAACAAACTTAAAATTCAAATTTTCCAGCGTGCTCCCTTAATGTATGCATGAATTTTTGAACAATATTTTTGCACATACATTTGAAGGACTAATACTTGATTCTCCTCCTAGAATAAATCATGCAAAAAGGGTTTTGTTAGATTTGAAAAAAAAAGATACAGAAGCAAAAATTATTTAGCAAAATTTAAAATTTGAAATGGGGGTCTAAATTCTCTTCCCTTTTATTTGGGAGATAGACAAAAATAATTATGCATTATATATCATGGAAAAAGTATTTATCTTTAATCATATGTTGTAACTTGGGATCATCTATAAGAGGATTTTCTTATGTATATTCATGTTCATTTTTCTAAGGATACTAGCACATAAAAATTCATTTGGCATATCTTCGTATGATTAGAGAGCATGTATTAAGTATATGGATTATTTTTTATTCGTGTGTAATCAAGCTTAGTTGTATGATTTTTGAAGTAACCAATCTCGAGACGTGATACAATTTATCATTACAAATAAGTTTTTAATCAAAACTTAGCGTGTAAATGAATTAAGTCGTATCAAACCCATTTTTCTTGACCTTTATTAATTTAATTTAGAGATTATATGACAAACATTCTTCATGCAATACTTGAGCTTAGTCATGCGTAACTGTTATACTTAAAATTCAATAAAGTGAATCAGTTTTGGTTTACAAAAGTACATATATAACATTGATTTAATCTATTACATTCTAATTTCACCAACTCTTTTTACGTATACATTTTACAATATCTTAATACAAGTTCACCATAATTAGTTCATGTTACAAAGATTTGTTCCAGCACAATTTTACAAACAACATAGTCAAATACAATTGTACTTGTTAGAATATATATTTATACTATAAATATTAGGGTATTTTCGATATTTAGCTTATATTGATTTTCTATATAAGGTCAGACACGTATTATAAATTCTAAGTTGATTGTAATAAATTTTTACGTTCGTATTATATCTCTAAAGCTATTATGGTTTTAGAGCTCGGTTTAGGGAAGGACTCAGTTTTGAGTCCTCCCACCCCTCGGTTTAGGGAGGGACTTTATTTAGATTCCTCCCACGCCCATTTTTTTAATTTAAATATTTGTTGTTGGTTTTGATATTGGTATTGGTTGTGTTTGTCATTGTCAATCATAGGGAAAAGTATCGTACGATTAAGGAGAGTGTTAAAGAGTATAATATCATGTTTGGGCCTTCCTCTAACGCCTTAAGGTTTTAGATAGACCGGATACTTAACATGATATCAAAATGTAGGTTTGGAGTGATTTGAGTATCAAATTTAGGGATGATCGTGGAAGTTTAGTTGAATCATTAAACATATAGAGTTACGTTACAACAACAAAAGTTTCTTGAAAATTCCCAGGAAATATTCTGCTCAGACCAGCCAACTTGTTTTTACAATTGTCGAAGTTTCAACCGTTGGATTATCTTGAAATTGTAACCACACCTTCTTTGCATTAATATCTAAATTTTGAATAGTAGAGATCGTATTTGGAGCTCCAGAAATCGATTTTTTGATGGTTCCAACAAGTTACTGTTTATTTTAAGTTCATTCTTTTGATCGTTGTTGATCTTGTAATTTATATTATTTGATTGATTTTATTTTGTAGTACTCAATTATTGTGATATACAATTGTAGTAATTGGTTTATAAGCTTGAGGTTTGATATTAGTTTTGGATTTGCTATCGGAATTAAAATTGGTTTTTGATCTATCTTCGAATTTGATTTTGTATTGAAATTGGTTACTTTGAGTTTGGATTTGGTTTCGGATTTGGTTTCTTGATTGAATTTGGATATAGTTTAAATTTGTTGTTGAATTTGGAATCAGTATTTTTTTTGATTTGGTTTGATTGTTGAATGAGGAGCAATATCGTCACATGTATATCTGATCATCAACATGTCTTTTGTCAATTGGTACTTTAAGCTTACTTTCTTCTCTATAGATTCTGTATTCAGGTGCATCTCATCAAATTTCTCCTCATTGGTCGTCTTTCGTTTCTTTTTCTAATAATTCATCTTTATCCATCATGACTACTGATGGTACTCCTATGCCGTTACGAGGTGTTGGTTCTGCAGTTACCCTAACGGTATCTCTCTTTGATGTTTATTATATTCTGCATCTCAAGTTAAATCTTGTTTTGGTTAGTCAGTTATGTGAATCTTGTTACTTGATTTCTTTTTCTTCTACTACTTGTTGTGTTATGGATCCGAGATCTCAAAAAGTAATTGGGAAAGGTCGTAAGCAGGGAGGACTTTAGGTTTTGGATGAACTCGATTTATTTTTTGTGGGAACTTCTAGTGTTGATTTATCATCCTTTCGTTTGAGTGATTTTTCATCTGACTTCTACATATGGCATGCTCGTTTAGGTCATGTTTCTCAATCTCCTTTATAATTAAATTTCAACTGGAGCTTTGGGTCAACTAAAAGGTCATGATATTTCTGACTGTAGCAGTTGTAAATTGGCAAAATTTGTTGCTTTACATTTTCATAAGAGTGTTACGTATTCTCTTGCTCCGTTTGAAATTGTGCATTTTTTATGTGTGGGGACCTGCTCTTATGCCCACAAAAGGAAGATCTAGATATTATGTCTCATCCAACTGCCTGATTTTGCTTATTCATCTTATGAAAACTTCTTTTTCTTTATTCGTTACTTCTGTTTACCGTTTGTTTGAGCATGCATCATATAGAGAGGCTATTCATGATCCTCTATGGAAGAATGCTATGGTCGGGGAGCTTACTGCTTACATCAAACTCATGCATGGGATTTAGTCCTATTGCCTCTTGGAAAACATGCAATTGGTTGTCGTTGAGTATATAAAATTGGGACAAAAGATGATGGATCCGTTGAGCGTTATAAGGCTCGACTTGTTGCTAAAGGTTACTATCGAAAGTATGGCTTGGACTATGAAGACACTTTTATGCCTGTTGCAAAATGATGATTGTTCATACTTTGATTGCAGTGGCTTATGTTCATAAGTGGAAAATATTTCAGATGGATGTTAAGAATGCGTTCTTGTATGGTTATCTTCACGTGGAAGTTTACATGACACCTCATCCCGGTCTTCTGCATCAACCTGGTTATGTCTGCAAACTTCATAAATCTATTTATGGTCTTTATCAATCATCTCATTGTTGGTTTAAGAAATTTTCAATTATACTTCATTCACTTGGTTTTCTTCCTAATAATTATTATTCTGCTCTTTTTGTATGTTGTACGAGTGCTGGTCATATCTTATTGTCTTTATATGTTGATGATATGATTATTACTTGTGATGATTGTGATGGTATTGAGTCATTGAAATGTGAGTTGACTCATTGTTTTATTTTGAAAGATTTGGGTTTGCTCCGTTACTTTTTGGGAAATGAAGTTGCTAGCTCACCAAAGGGGTATTTTTTATGTCAATATAAGTATATTGCTGATTTGCATGACCGAGCACGTCTTACTGAGAACAAGAATGTAAAAACTCCTATAGAGATAAATGCTAGATATTCTCCTTCTCATGGTCTTTCCTTAGCAAATCCGACTTTATATCGCACGATTGTTGGTAGACTTTTTTATCTCACTGTTACTCGTCCGGATATTGGACATGTTCATATAGTTAGTCAATTTGTCACTTTTCCTACTACCTACATTGGGTTATAGTTCTTCGTATTATTAGGTATCTTCATGGGACTCATTTTCAGAGTCTTTTTTTCTTCTAAATCATCTTTAGAGTTGCGTGCTTATAGTGATGTTGATTGGGCTAGTAATCCCGAGGATCGTAAATCTACAACTGGTTTTTGTATTTTTCTTGGTGATTCTATTATTTTATGGAAGAGTAAAAAATAAGATGTTTTTTCGAGATCGTCTTCAAAAGTTGAGTATCGTGCCATGGGTTCCACTACCTGTGAGATTCTTTGGTTATATTGCTTACTTACAGATTTGGGTGTTAGTCTTCCTAGTTCCACCTCATTATATTGTGATAATAAGAGTCCAATTCATCTAGCACGTAATTCGGTATTTTATGAGCGCACTAAATATATTGAGATTGATTGTCATTGATGTGCTAGAAATAAACATTTTAATTGCCAGCGCATAATTTATCATTTTAAAATTTTAGGTTCATTCCGCAAAGAGTGTATTTTTTTCGCAAATCTTAATTTATAATTTAGGAGAATTAGAACAATTAATTTTGAGAGGAGAGTTTTGAATTATAATTAATCAACAAATAAGAAAATTTAAAGCACTATTTAACTAAGAAATATATACACTGACGAAATCACAATCATGCGAGTATAATCTATTTACCTAAATTGATGTTATATCATTGGGCTAGAAAATTAAGCATGTGAAATATAAAATGGACTAAAGAAATGGGCTAAGATTGTCGACATGGGCCTGCACTACTAGAAATAGTAGATACGACATCGGTGCTTAGACACCGGCATGTAATGAACCCGATGTTAAAATCTTATTTAACATCGGTTTAGAAATAAAAGATGTTGAATACAAATACTAATGTCGGTTACACATAGTAGGTGTTGTCTATGTTCAAAAAATAAAAAGGCCATATATATGCTTTTAACTTTGACATCGGCTGATTTTGTTAACCGTTGTCTATGGCCATTTTACAAAAATAAAAATTTACTTGTCTTTTCCCCCGGTATCAGTACACTTTCCCCCTTTGATTTTAACAAATTATTCACTTTATCCTTATTTCCCCATTTTCCAAAATAACTCTCCCGCGACCCTCTTCTCTCCTACGACCCTCATCTCTCTCGTTTCTCTCGTCTCTCTCACCTCTCATATCTCTTTCATCTCTCCCCTCTTTCTCTCTTACCGTCTTCTCGCCTCTCATCTAATCTCTCATCTTCTCGCCGTCTCTTTCTCTCTTTTCGCCTAAACCCTAATTTCATCCCCAATTCAAATTCAAGCTTTGAAGCTTCAAATTGAGCTTCAAACCACTAAGATTATAAATTAGTAGAAGCCTTGGAGCATCCGGAGGTTCACAAATTTTAGGCTTTGGAACTTTGAGGTTTCCTTTGACACTATAGTCAAAATAATTAATATATATTGAAATAATATTTTTCAAAGTTCGGATAATACCAAAATGATTTTCTGAAACTCAGAAAATATTTTGAAATACGATTTATGATTTTTAAACCATATAAAATCATTAAATAAATATTTAATAACCAATTAATATTTATTAAAATAATCAACCTCGAACAATTCTATTTTAAAAGAATATTTGAATAATATTCCCTGAATGATTTATGTTTAAGTAAATAGATTAAATCTTAAGTAAATGTTAAATATTTAAAATTTTTAAATAAGTATTCTTCCAAGAATACTTCTTCTTTAAATGAGTATTTAAAATAATATTCATCGTTTAAATAAATAATATAAGTTGAGGGAACACGATATTTGGAAATCGTTTTAATAAAAGTTTGAGGTACTTAATGCTTTACGAGGGGACATCGAGTCCCTCAGAATAAAATACCTATGGACTTTTAATCGTCCAAAACATCTCCAGTATGATTCTCGGGTTTATACTTATAAAAGTTTCCCGACTCTTGGTCTTACAATTGTTCATCACGCTCTACTATGGCATTAATATTCTTAAATAAAACACATCCTGAATACTTCCCGTTTTCATTAAATTATACTGACGGATCCTCGGTATAAAATATACACCTCCTATATACAACGCTACTATGTAGCATTGTCTATTGAATTCGGTAATATTCATGTACCAAAATCATTAACATATTGTATGATATTACATATCACAATTCATAAAATATCGTAATACAACATCATGTATATATAGCATTTATTTGAAAATAAATACAACACAACAATTTTAAAAGGTAGGGTTTAAAAACTTGCCTAGAGTCCAAGATACGTTTTTCGACTTGCTCTTGTTTCAGGTTTTCTAATCAACAAATATCATAATCTTAATCATCATTCCTAATCCCATCACCGACTAATATTTCTAATAAGTACAATACTTCATAATTTTCAATAATCTACTGAATCGAAATAAGTATCAATCCTTGTTTGAAACGGACGGTCAAATTGGTCTTCAAGAGTTGACTTTACCAAATGTTACTATTATGTGAATCGCACTATAACATTTTAAATAAATCAAAAAATTAATATTTTATTACGAAACCATATCGAGTAGATTATGGAGTGTTTTTAATATTTATCATAAAAGTTTCATTTTGATAAAATGAATTTAAATAGGTCAAAAGCATTTTAAATGTTCGGTCAACTACATAGTTTTACTATTCATACTGCTTTCACTAAAACATTGATTTCTCTCAAACCGTTAACTGAATTGATGTACCATTTTCTTGTGCATGATCTAGACAAAATTTAGAACCAAATAATTGAAAATGATTTTCTGGTAGCAGGGGTGAAAATCCCGAAGTGACGGTTTAATGGTAGTAGGTGTTCTTGGTGATAACTCCTTGCGTGACCTCGGCTCTGATATTTTTATAAAATCAAAAAATTAACATCTTTAACTAAATATTTAAAGAGTGCTTTCCCATTATATAACTAAGCTACTGACCAAGTTTCATGATTTTAAAAAATGTTTAAAGGCCTCAATTATACCCTTAAAGTCAAAACTAGGTAGCAATTTGCTTTTCTCGATTACGTTCACTAAACCGAACTTTTCTCCTAATCCGTAAATCTTCCCAGCACGATTTTTATATGTTTACATACTAAAAAACAAGAAATTTAAATCCATGTCTAGTGGTGTATAAAAACATTAAATTTATAGTTGTATTTATTGTTTAAAACAGTTATAAATATAAACAGACATTACGACGGCTATACGCGCAATGATTCCCGATTTTAATTACGTTAATTTCATTGGCAACAACTCAAACACCAATTATTTCATATTTCTTGCAAGATCATTCCCTAAACTATATGAAATAATCATTTACATAAATCCATAACAATCAACCATCAAAACCTAACTTTTTACAATCCAAACTCAATCAATCATCATTTACTTAAACATAACTCATACTCAATCTTATAACTCAAGCAAATCAAAGGGTTGATGATGTTTATACCTTCCTTGAAGCTTTATAATACTTGATTAAGTCCTAATATCCTTGATTAAGCCTTGGTCTATCTTTAGGAGACTTAAACTTCCATGAAAAATCAAGAAAACAAGTAAGTAATTTTCGGAGTTACTATTTACCCACAACTTAAAATATTTTTATAAAATTGAAAACTTCATTGATGGGCTCCAAATTGGGTAAGTAGCTTACCCATAATATGGAGGAGATTTGGTTAAAATTTGATGATTTATAAATCAGTAGAACATGAGATTTGAATTCTTCTTTCCGTGGTGTTCTTGAAAATCAGCATTGTGTTCTTGGAGAGAGAGAGAGAGAGAGAGAGAGAGAGAGCGTTGCTTGGATTGGATTCCTTTACAAGTATTCGGTGATATGTGTGATATGTAATATGTATGTATGTTTAATAATTGAAGATGCATCTATTTTCTAAGGCTAGCCATTGGCTAGTACATGGATTTGTCAAACTTTTAATGATGAATAACAAGAATCCTTGTTTTAAGGAACCATATTTCGAACTTCGTTCAAATTGATCAACCAATTTGGTTTCTCCTTGTACTAATTTGGTTGGCATATTTTTGCATGGGATTTGTATGGCCTTAGTTCGTTCATTCATTCACTTACGGATTCGCTTGGTCGCTTATTCATTTTTGTGGTAAATCTTCGTAATCTATTCGTTGGGTAAATCCTTTCTTATAAATCATTTATGCTTTGAAACCTTATACTTGGATTTTCTTTTTTAGAATTCTAAATTCTTGATCGTAATGTGATTCTCGTATTCCTCGATAGTCCGTAAGATTATAAAGTTCGTTTTCTCCGAAAATGAAGGGCTTTTATATACACTCATTTGGTACGTAAAATCACACTATCAACTAGAAATTTTATTTTAAAAGCTCATATATAGGTGTTTTCGTAAAAGTTTTTATTGAACTGCAAGGTTACTATTCATAAAGGTCTTTTACCGATGTCAAAAATTCGGGATTTTACACGTGAGAACCATGAAGTCTCATTATGATTACAGATTTAAGGTTAATGGGTTAATAAGTTACGGATTATATTTAGATGTATTATTTTCTTATAAGGATCCAATACCCTATAAACATTATATTCACAAAAGATAGTATCCACTGCACCCTTGATGATTTTATTACCCTTAAAAAAGAGTTCAACTCTGTATGAGGACGTTATCGTAAGACGAGCAAGCTATATCATGATATTATTAGTATGCTTCATACGTTAGACCATGATGGGTCAACCCGGAGTTCGATGGCTTTATAAAATCGATGATATATCTCCAATGGAATTGCATAGGACTACAATGAATGATGGTTCAATCTTGAAACCTACTAAATGGAGAGACTAGTGACTCTAAAGTAAAAAATTTTGGCAGAATTGTTATTAGAGATTACAGATATATATTCGTAAACCTCTATCAATTTGGTAGCATATGTTTACTTACACACACATGGCCCTGAAGTTATGGACTACATTAAGATCCATGAGAGATCTCTTTGATCTGTTCCCAAAAGGAACTTGCCACTTGTAATTTGTGACGAATGCATGTAGTTGGACCCTATCGGCTTAACATATGCCTTTAAAATAATGTGGAGTAAGGTCTTCGAGGAAAATTACTGGAATAACATATGTAATTGTGATACCGAATTAATGAGTGACTTAAATGATGTTAAGAGACACACTAGTTGGAATATGTAACTATGAAGGCGAGGAGGTGGGATCATCCTTAAATGGGTAATTGTGAGATTTAGGATAATCGGTGATTTATTTTGTCATTTACTCCTCGTCAAGCTACACCCTTCAAACTTTGTATCATTCATATTTCCTTGATAAGTAACATCAAGAAATCCTTTTAGTTATCTACCTTGAACTTCTGATATTACCAATGACTTTAAAAAAATTATATGAACCAGGACTTTTCCAATTCTTTTATTTGATCCACGAAGTTCTATTCAAAATTGTTATTATCTTATTCAGGCTCACAACGATTTATACTCTCTTTCAATTGTTCAAGGAATTTATTTTAAATATTTTCTTAATTATGCTAGCTAGTTAAGTCTAAACTTGAAAAAGAAGAGGATGCTTGTATTTTTGTATATAATAAAATGTTAATATATATACATGTCCATGTGTTTATTTTGGTTCTAAATTACATAATTCTAAGTCTATTGGTGATAAATTTAGTGATTCTAGCTCTGCTATTTATAGAGGAGCATTAATTCAAAGCAATGATTGAGAAACTAGGAAAGCACACATTAAGGTTTTGGAATATGGAATTGTGTAGCTACAAAGAGCAGACTACCTTTTTGTCAACAATTTCTAATATATATCTCAACATAAAAAATCTTTTGTTCCAATTTCCCATGTTTTTTTTATGTATGGAAAACATGAATAGGATTCAGGTTTATACTAGAAAATGATTATTTAAATCATGTCACACATAATTGCAGAAAATAAAATTAGGCTCTTCAAAATTTTCTTTGGTGATAAATCTAAATTAATGAATTTGGGTCTTTTACCGTATTTTATAATTGCCAAAAATGGTAGAAAACATAGTTTCATTTTGGTATAATAATTAATTCATAGTAAATACTTAGAGTTCAAATTTTTATATTACTTCACAAAATTGTAAAGATGTAATTAAAATTAATTTTACGGAATATGTCAAAAATAGTCATGTTTTTAACTTATTTATCAAAATACTATTAATGTTGTATACCTAGGTGTAGAGAAAGTTTTTTCAAATTGCATACAGGTTGCAAAAATTGCAGAGGAGGTTACTTAAAGTTGCATATCACGTGCAAATGTTTATTTTCTCCGATACGCGTATTTTTGAAAAACCGTGTTAATTTTAATAGTTATATATAAATACATATATTTATGTACATATTGAAAAAATAAATTAATCTATTTTAACTATATTTATGATGTATATTAAAATGTGTATACAAGTTGAACAACTAACACTAGTACAGAAAAGACCTAAGGCGGCGGTCAAAAAAGGCCTAAGGCGTCGGTTTTTTAGCGTAGTAAATGCAGGGGACGCTGTAGGTAAATGCCTACAGCGTCGGTTAAATGGTCGACGCAAAAAACTGTTTAGCGTCAGTTAAATAACACACGCAGAAGGCAAGAAAACCGACGCTATAGTTTTACAAACAGTGTCGGTCAATTAAACAACCGACGCTAAATCTTAAACCTGTTGTGTCGGTCTTCTTAAAATGCCAACACTATTGTGCCTATCAATTGCGTCGGTCTTCTTAAAATGCCGACACTATTGTGCTTATCAATTACGTCGGTCTCACTAAAATGCCGACGCTAAAAGTTGAAGAGCAAATGTGCCGGGTCCTAAAATGCCGACGCCTTAGGTCTATAATTTCATTTTTTTGCCTGATCAAATGTTTTTTCCTGATCAATTTTTTTACATTTGTTTTTTCCTGATCATTTTTAACCTGTTTACTACACATATTTAAAACAGAGGTACATCCAAAAATTAAAAAAGGTTCACAAATTATATTAAAATAAATTTGGAATTGTTCATAATTTTAGTTTACAACCCAATATTTACAAAAATTCATCCAAAACTAATGTTTTCATGACAAATCCCTCAGACTAACTCGATTCTTGATGATATCTAGACTCCTTGTAATTGTTCTGCACTCTCTTCTTGTATCTCCAAGTACCATGCCTTGAAAAAAGAAGTTTATATTAGTACATAAAATCATATATGCAATAAATTATTCAACAAAACATGAATTAATGGAAATATTTATTGTGAACATGAATTAATGACATGTACTGAAAAAAATTACCTGACTATAGACATTCAAGAGTAAAAAATTGAGCCCAAATCTCTCGTATCTCGCTAATTTCCTTTCTACCATAGCTTCTAGAACCAAGACCCTACCAAAAATTTAACATACTTCAAATATTAGTACTTAATTTTAAAAATTGTAAACCAATATTTACGATATTTTAGTTTCCTTACCATTTTCCAATTCATGTGTGCATTTTTTTGAGAAAGCATGACAATGTCATACATGTACCTCATCACGAAAAAACCGCATTATGTGCATCCTTTTTGTTGGGGAAACTACACATAAACAAACAAGATTCATAAATAATAACTAAAAAGAGAGGAGCATATAATATAAGTGAAATAAATAAACCAAAGTAAGTTATACCTGAACCTCGGTGGGATGCCAAATAAACTCTTTTCTGTTATTCTTCAATCCACCTTGAGGTACATATAATTTAAATGCCCTGTAAAATACGTATACTTTCATCACATCACTTATAGGACTAGGTTCTATGTAGTAATTATAGAACATGAAATTTGAAATTTTAACATACATTCGTGCAGGTGTGGTCAACCGTATATTTCTTTCTTTTTTCAACGAATCAAACACGTATATAGCACTTTCATTGAGACAAAAAAGTAGCAACATCCAATGATCTCTACAATAAAACATATATAATATATTATCCGGAATATAATTATATAATATATATAGCATGACAATTACTATGATTTTATTCTTACTCTTGGATGTAAGGGGCTAGGATATAACGTTTATCCTTATTAGCAACCAAAAGACATGTCATGTAATCAGTTGCTTCGTCCTTGTGTTTTTGCTGCTCATGATTATGTGGTATTGCTAGTCTAGATGGCAACATGAATGCAAACTTATCGTCCTTCAATTGTTTGCACAACTTGCTAACATACCTACAAATATTATTTATCACAATATATGTGTGTGCTAATAGATTCTAAAGTTAATTAGGAAGAAAGACTGAGTCTTACTTTACAAACAGTTCCACAATGGGTATGTTTAACCAACTCATTCTCAAAAACTGATTGACATCTTCGAGTGTGATATATATTGGACCATCTCCATTTTCCTCAAAAACGAATGCATCAGATTTTTTAGAAGGGGGCTTCTTTTTGAGTAAGAAACTTAAACCTGCACAGTGATCACTCGAATTTATGTCATCACCAACTACTTGAGGGCTTTGCTTCAGGGGAGTCACCGACCCTTTACTTTCAACCTTTGATTACTTTTGAATTGGCGTCATCTCTTGGAGTTTTTTCTTTTCCAATATAGGATCCTAATCAAAGACATATTTATTGGGTTATATTTAATGGAAACTTTTCATAATTGAACCAAATAAGATATACCTGTCCCAACATCACAAGGTCTTTCGGCCATTGAACAAAGCTACCAGCTGCATTTCCTATTGTCTCGTGTTCGTAACATGGAACAGGAAATGGAGTAAGTTGGTATTCAGTTATAACATCATCAACTGATACTCTAACATTCTGAGGGGCAATCGGGTTATTATGGATCATCTCTCCCTGATTGGTTGGGAAAAGAGTCCCTCTAGCTGCAACAACTTTTCCTCATTCTACATGTATTACACATAGCCGACAAAGTGTTGGAACCTGCAATATTCAAAAGAAATTTTCATTAGAAAGAGATTTTTATATCAGGTTCAAGTCATGTCTTTTGAGAGCACAAAATAATTCAGTCGTATAGTAAGTACTATATGTTTGATTCACTGGCCCCTATGAATCTTAAGCAGGAACAACTTTTTTTGACGGGTTCAACCCAACTAATCAAGAGATTTAATAGTCCAAAATTATGTTGACAGTACCTTGATAGTTGAGAAATAATCTTCCGGATCCACCGAGTGACAACTACTTCGAGCATTATCAACTTTTCGGGCACCAGCATCATTTACAAATTGATCAGCCTCGAGTGACACACCCATCTGCTTCAACTGATTGAAGATGCCTTCCAATTTTGAATTCATCATTTCCTCGCACTCTTTCTGAACTTTCTTTCTGATTTCTTCCGTATTGGTGGCCAATTCATCTGTCAGTACAAGACCACTATGTCTCCTCGGCCCTGACTTAAATACATCTTTTATTTTCACGCCTCCACCAACACCTCTAACACGTCCCCCGTGCTCTTTATTCCCAAGTGCACGTGCTAATAAGTCATCATGGCCTTGTGGAGTCCATGAACCTTCTGATGCTTGATTGTGTAACTCATTCTGTAAAATAAATTCATTAGAAACACTTCATTTCACAAGGATACCCCTGCTGATTTTAAAAAGTATAGTGAATTACCATGGTCAGGCACACATCCTTTGTCTTCTTATTTGGAAAGTAATGACCACCTTGTCCATCAGCTGTTGCACGTGCTCTAAGCCAATCAAAACCGCGTCCAGTACGCTCAGTTGATAGCATTGACAGATTGCTGCAATCAGGATCATTGAGAGAAGTGATGGGGTCATCAATAGACCACTTTGTTCTTTTTGAAGCATATCCACTAGGCCCCAGGTAATGAACATGTTCATTATGTTTCTGACTTTCTTTTGCCTTTTCGCTTATTTCCTGTTTAATAAAGATAAAAAAGTTTCATGTTAGTCAAAATTAGTTAATTCAGATGAATATAAAAAAAATGACAATGATGAAGAAGAATGTGATGCTGGTGAAGAATTAGCTACAGTGATGAATTTAATTTACAATAGAAACTTGGACATTTTATTCTGTTAGCTAAGTGTCAGCTTTTTATGACGTTGTGTTTATATCTACAGCAGGAGGAGCCATCATTGAACCACCAACATTTCAATCTTATGAATCCAGTTTGAGTACGAAAGGGGAAGAAACAACAGATGATACCACATCCAGTTCAGTTTTATATGTCAGACTTGTCTCAGTGCAGCAAATTCTACTTTCCGAAACTGTAATTTTGCAATCCCTTGTTTAATTTCATTATTTTTTATTGACAATGTGAACTAGTAAACTGCATCTTTACAAGACTGGGTAATTACTAGGATTTTTCAGGTGGGTATAGACAAGATTTGTTGGATGAGAACTTCTCTGAGTTGCTTAACAGTTGCACTGATTCTCATTATCAGTAAGCCTTTTATCAATGAGATATTTTACTAGGATTTAAGTTTGGGTTTCAGGAACATATTTTACTAATTTCTAATACTATTTTGAGAATTTGTTACAGTAAACTAATTTCTAATAATTTAAGTTTTATTATTTTGAGAATATTATTTTCAATTTCTAATATATCCCTGTTTATGAATTTGTTACAGTAAACAATGAAGAAATTGCTCCAGAAAAAAGAGAGTTGCACTTTTAAAAGGTTAGATTTTATAAATAATTTTTTTCGGTGCATCATGACTTATAAGTAGATTATACTAGAGTTTTTAAAGAGAGTATTATGCTAACTAATCAAGTATATAAAAAAGATTAATCAAGTTATTGTGATAATTAATGAATTTGAATAACACTTATTTGAGTTTATTTGTTCCTTTTATCTTTTTAAGTAGAGTTAAGTTTTGGTTAGTATATAGTTTTCACCTTAATAAAAATTAGCCATCGTTTGCAAAATCTAGATGTGTTATACTTCTTTATAATTTATAATTTATCAGACATGCCTACTTTCAGGAATTGACATTGAATTACCTTAAACTCTGCAGTCTCACGTCTCTGTTTGAATGTTTTCCACGTGTCCTCGGTAATGAAGCTGTATTTTTCACACGGATCCTTGCCTTCTCGAAAATAATTCTTAGTCAGCTTTCCCTTGAAATCTCTCCACTGCTTTCCTGCTCTTTCTAACAAGTTCTTTTTCCGTGAATCATCCAATTTCCACCGGGTCTGAACATAATGAGTAAGTTATAAATTACTAATAGTTAAATATTAGCAAGCAGCCAAAGAATGTTAAATACAGTTGAAGTCAAATGCCTTATCATCTTATTGTACCTTAATATCTTCCCATATTGCATCTTTCAAGCCTTGATTTACAAGGTCCCAACTCTCGATATTTATATCAACTTGGAATCGAACCACTGATCCTACATAAGTCCTAAAATCTTTAAGCATATCCCCAATTGGCTCACCATATTCATTGAAAGAAATGCTACAATCCAAATTCTGTTTTGCGATCCTTCTTTTCAAGTCTTTGCACAACGTTGGACCTCTGCTTCTTTTCTTGACTAATTCTTCAGAACTTTGCTCCCTGTCTTGCTCTCTGTCTTCCTCTCTGTTTTGCTCCCTCCTACCTTCATCTTGATCCATTAATCTTATACCTGTAACATAATAGGTTAGGAAATGTAAGAGCTATTACATATGGTACATATGGTACATTAAGTTATTGCACCTGTAAGATCAAATATCATGTATAGCTGGGATTATTGCAACAGTGTCTAAAAAGCTGATAATTGATACCATTTATTTCAGAAACCTATGAAAGTTGAAAAATTTAAAGTAATTACTCATATGTGAAAGACTGAAAGTTCTCTAACTCATTATTGGATATGGTCCAGAAAACTTCATTACTACTGAATCATTTCAATTTTGGATATTAACTATATTTTTCAATCTATGAGCAAATCTTTAGTTTTTTGACAGTTTTGCAGATCAAGGTTTGATATGCCATGTACAATCAAGGGACGCTGTTACAAAGTACTTCTGAGATGGATGGACTGTGACAGCTCGCACCTGTTGATGATTGCGTAAATGATTAAGGAAAAACAAATAAGTTCAAAGAGAGACTAATTTGATAGTATCAAATTATTACATTTTTAAATGATAATACAAACACAATACTTGTAATAGACTAAAAATAACTACTATAATGCCTATCTAGATAATCAACTCTGTAACATTTATAGTGCATGACAGTGCAAAACAGTTTAATGACACCAATAAATGAAGTTTGACTTACCTCTGCAGTGTGATGGTCTACTATATCTTTGCACTTATAGCTCCCTTTCTCAGACCTTTTCTACACACGAACAGTCTGCAAAAGAATCACCAGCTTATGCTCTAATCCAATATTAAAATACCAAGTCCAACTGTGCACATGGACAAAATGAGAACCAGTTCATCACTAAGACCAGTCCAGGCACATTATAAGGAAATTCTAATTACGTCGTATTACAAGCCCAAGTTAAAAATTACTACAAAGTTCATATAATTAAGAAGGGAAGAACAGGAAAGAAAAAAGAATTAACTACCTATTAGTATTTATTAGAACCAGAAAACTATGGCCATGTTATCAAAATTTATATAAGTAGAACTACAAGTTCACACATAAGTAAAATATATAGCAATCGAGTTTCTAGTACATCAGTGTCTTCATCTGGCAATAGTATCCGATTAACAAACTTTGGTATGGTATAATCTTCACATTAAGTAAAAGTGAGTCTAGAAAGGAATATCAGCTTCTGTTCTCCAGGCAATATTTTTTCAGGACTTGCAGGTTGGAAATGTTGAACTTAACGTTTTAAAGTAGAATTACTTAAAAAAAATCAACACTTCTGCACACACTTTGTGTCCACTAAATGAATAAATTGAAGATGAATTTGTCAGAGTTCTTCTGTTCTTCTGTTCTTAATTATAGGGTAGAAAATTACCTTCATTGGCATGAAGGTATTTCAAATCATTATTGATGATCAATCCATACCCCTTCGTCATGGTCATTGCGTGCATAACTTATATCCGTACTATCTTCTATAGATGTGGTTTGTAGGCCAATTGAGAAAGGGGGGTTCTCGTCAAATTGATTATACTCTTCCTCATCTTCGACATTATCAACTCCAATAATACGTCGCTTACCTTGAAGAACAATTGACCACCTCACATCAGCCGGGTCTCAAATATAAAAAACTTGTCTGACCTGTGTTGCAAGTATAAATGGATCGTCCTCATGACCAAACCGATTGAAGTCAACCAAAGTGAAACCTGACTCATCTACTCGAACACCATGACGGATATCAAACCATTTACATTTAAATAGTGCAACTTTGAAATCTTTGTAATCAATCTCCTAGATTTCCTCAATCACCCCATAATAAGACTTTTTTACATCTCGTGATGCAATGGAATTGCCTCTTTCAAATTCTGTTGAAAAAGCTTCTATAGATATTCCACTATTTTGCACGGTGCTCTTATTATCTTGATGTTGTGTGTAGAAACTGTACCCATTTACATCATATCCTTGGAAAGAACTCAGTGGCATGTTTGGGCCATAAGCTAACCACTTCAGAGTATTGGAAACTGTTGAAGGACTTTTTGAATATTGAGACATCACTCGATCTTTAAACCATTTCACAAAAGATCGATTATGTTCATTTGTAACCCACTTGCCACCCTTAGAGGGATTCTTTCGTCGAATCTCCAATATGTGCTCTTGTAAGTAAGGATTAACTTCTGTCATGTGTTGTAGAACAAAGAGATGGGCTCTATCAAGCATTTCAGCACCGGGAGTGATCATTTTATGTCCTACTGTACCCTGACCGTCAAGTCTACCTTCATGACGAGATCTCGGAATTCCAACTGGATCGGTAGATGCTAGATAGTCCGTGCAAAATTCAATAGTCTCTTCAACCGAATACCCTTCAACTATGCTTGCTTCAGGATGACGCCGATTTCTCACATATGCTTTTAAAATGCACAGAAACCTCTCGAAAGGATACATTTGACGTACATACAAAGGACCACAAATTTTTATCTCTCTCACAAGATGAGTCACTAAATGCACCATAATGTCGAAGAATGAATGTAGGAAATACATTTCAAATTCACAAAGTGTGACTATAATATCAGCTTGGAATTTATCCAAAGTCAAGGGATCGATGACCTTGCTACATATAGCATTAAAGAAGAAGCACAATTTCGTGATGACCACTCTCACGTGCCTCGGCAATATGCCTCGAATTGCAACCGGTAGAAGATGTTGCATTAGCATGTGACAATCATATGACTTCAAACCTAGAAGCTTCAAGTCTTTCATTGAGACGAGGTTTTTTGGATTTGAGGAATATCCAGATGGAACTTTGACACTTGATAAACACTCACAAAAGCTTATTTTCTCTTTCCTGGACAAAGTGTAACAAGCGGGAGGTAGATACGCACGTTTACCAGATTGTTGTGGTACTAGCTCAGCTCGTACACCCAGCTCTTGCAAGTCTAGCCTGGCTTTCATCCCATCCTTCGTCTTACCAGGTATATTCAATAGTGTCCCAATAATGCTTTCACAAACATTTTTTTCAATATGCATAAAGTCAAGGCAATGTCTCACTTGCAAGTGTTCCCAATATGGTAGATCCCAAAATATAGATCTTTTCTTCCAAATACTATTCGGAGTTGGCTTTTTATACAGCTTCCCAAGAACAACATCAATGTCTTTAACTCGTTCAAAGACCTCCTTCCCGGTTAAAGGAAAACGAGCCACTCGAGTCTCGATAGTCCCATCAAAATCGTTTTTCCTCTTACGATAAGGGTGAGTAAGTGGAAGAAACGTGCGATGACCCATATATACTTTTTTTTGCAGTTCTTCAAACGAAGATCAATCGTAGCATCTTCACAAATCGGACATGCTTTAGCTCCTTTAATCGTGTAACCTGAGAGGTTACCATAGCCGGGAAAGTCACTTATAGTGCAGAAGATTATGGCACGCAAATTGAAATATATCTGACTGTATGCATCATACATCTTATCACCGTGATCCCACAATAACTTTAAATCCTCAATAAGTGGCTGAAGATAAACATCTATATTATTTCCAGCTTCTTTAGGACCAGGGATTAACAATGTCAACATGATGTACTTACGCTTCATGCATAGCCAAGGAGGCAAGTTATATATCGTTAGAAGAACCTGCCAAGTGCTATGTGTAGAGCTTAGAGTGCGATACGGATTCATGCCGTCTGCACAAAGCCCTAGTCGTAGATTTCTAACTTCTCCTCCAAATTCTAGGAATTTACCATCAATGGTTCTCCATTGCGGAGAGTCAGCCGGGTGTCGGAGCATTCCATCTGATTTTCTCCCTTCCACGTGCCACCTTACAAGCTTTGCATCATTGGAATTTGCAAAGAGACGTCTCAATCGTTCCACTATGGGTAAGTAGCGCAACACCTTGACAGGAGGCCTCTTGTCATTAATAGAAGAATTATTTCCATCCCGCTTATATCGGGAGGCTCCACACTTTGGACATGTGTGTAAATGTTCATGCTCCTTGCGAAAGAGCACACAATCATTTGGACAAGCATGTATCTTCTTTACATTCATACCCATTGGACATAATATCTTCTTCGCCTCGTATGTGGAAGTGGGAAGCTCATTTTTTGCAGGAAGCATTTCTGCTAAAAGTTTCAGCATTTCAGTGAAACTCTTGTCACTCCAACCATTTTTAACTTTGAGTTTACACAACTTCAAGGTTGTTGATACACTACAAGGAAAACAAGCTTCAACAACGGTTTATGTCCGTTGTCTGATACCCTATTTTTCCGTTGACTATTGAGCCGCCGTCTGTTAGTTGGATCAGACAACGGCTAAAAAACATTGTCTGAGATTATACAGACAATGATTATGGATTAAGCCCGTTGTATTACATCCAGAAAAGACAACGTTTTTTGCTTGTTTTCGTCGTAACAAGCGACATTACTCAAGGGTTCTCACAAACTCAGAAAACCGTTGTGTAAGGTATAACATTAAAACCAATCCTACAACACTTATTGTTATATAAACGTTGTTGTGTATTCAGATAGACAACAAAAATGAAATTGAGCTCGTAGAACTCTTGTAATAAATTTCTACACACAACAGTTTTGGATTTTAATGTATGGCATGATCAGATACATACAACTGTTTATTTGTCCAAATGTATTGCATGAATACCTTTGATACAATATCTTAATATTATATAGACAATGGTTTACTAGTGTTGTGAGAGTTAATTTTGCACCGAAGTTTTGTGTTCGAAAGCATTGTTTTAGTATTAAAGACATGATATTTTAATGAAGCTTGGTTCTTAAAAGCGTTGTCTTACACAAAATATAACAAGTAATCAAATGAAATTAACTTTGCAAATCTAAAAAAAAGTTCTAAAGTTAATCCGTGATCGGAAATCACAACAACATAGTTATACAAAAGCTAAAAGCATATTGATATCACTGCTTTCATGAGTGTAAGATTTCTACTACAAATTAAAGAAAATATAGAGTCTACAAGGATTTGATGTTGGCTACTCAGAGCTCACTTGGCCTTTTCAGCTTCTCTTCACGTCTTCCGCAAGAGCTATGTTGTCCTTGCAATATCATCACAGCATGTGATAGGCAATTTCCCAATCTGGAGAAAACAAACAATCTTCAAAATAAATCGACAACCACTCTTAAGTTAATATTCTTTTCCTTCCTACATTATAAGAAAAACAAAGAACTGGATCTCTTAATATAAAGTGAAATCAAACCAAGACATAATAGAAAATAAACAAATGCCCATAGTGTCACCTGGCTCACTTCCATGAAGAGACTGTCAATGTCCTGCTTTCTAAAGATACCACCTTTCCTCGCAGTTGATCTTGGTGAAGATTGGGAGGTCCTTCTTGTAACATCTTCATCTTTTCCTCTTTTGTCAACCTCCTTTTTCAAATCATCTATCCCGACAATCTGTAGAGAAAGTCGAAGTACACATAAAATTCACTTAAAATAAGATTGACAAACTACATGCTAGATTCTCAAAATTTCCAAATAAAAGGAGGCCACAAACATATACAAAAGGCAATTTGTAAACCAGGGCACATAGATTTGTAAAGTAATCCATAATTATGCTTCTTTTTTCGTAAATAGTTCAGCTGCTTTGTAGCTAGCTGATTACCTAAAAATAGTTTCAAAAACCCTTAAACACGGCTCTACAAACTGTTTTCTGGAAACTAGCAATGGTTGCTATAATTTCTCGTAACTGTTAGCATAGAAGTCATTAGTTCAGTCACTAACCAAACAGCAGTCTAGTCAGTGATTGAATGCAGTTTGAGTCCAATGTCTAGTTCTTGATATCTTGGTTAATCTATGCATGTATATAAAACAAAATGATTCACGCTTACTTACCTTCATAATGTAATCCACAACTAGACCTGTTCTCTGGTCTCCCAATGCAATTGACTAGAAGAAATAATACAGTGGTGTCACCGTGTCAGAGAAACCGTATATACTTAAACAAGAAACTACAGAAATAATACAGTGGTGTCACCATTCACTGATTCTCCGTTTCATAACCGCCTGAAAATTTAACCAAAAATCAAAGGGTGACCACAAATATTTTGGTAATGTGGAAATTTAATTAAAAGGTAAATGAATAACTTACAATCTCTTCAACAATCTCTTTAACTTTAGGATCCTTATAGTTTCCATCTTTATCCTGTCACGCACGAACCCAGGTAGCTGACCGATCTATCTCCATTTGAGGATTGCTTTGCGACTCCATGAATAACCATGTTCGAGATATCAAAATTAAGAAACATCAACCCGTTTGAATATGACTCTTGTAAAAAATCAAAGAGTGTATATTACTAACCATTTCTTGTTCAAGGTTAGCATAACCCTTGCAAGAGATGCAGTGAGGGTATTCATTCAGCTCCCTTCTTTTTTCTGCGTAGTGTGGATCTTTTTTTTCACATAACAGATAGTTAAAAAATTAGCAACAAAGCCTAATGTAACTTGTAAGAACTTTAAAAACAAATAAAGTCAAAAACTCACAATAAACTCAATATCAAATAAATCTCAGACAAAGTCCAAAACTCACACAAATATCACATAAATCATACACAAAGTCCAAAATCTCACACAAAGTCCAAAACTCAAAAAAATCACAGTGACATACTATCAAACCCTTGGTATGCATAAATCACTATACATATATATCTTACACAATAATGGCATAAACTAAAATACAAAGTCCAAAACTCACACAAAAATCACAATCACATATTATCAAACACTTGGTAGGCATAAATCACTATGCATATATATCTTACCCAATAATTACATAAACTAAAATATAGGGAAACACACTAATAAACACACTAATGCATGTATAACATAAAAAGATAAATCAAGCAAGAGACGAGGAGGGAGGGAGAGAGAAGGGGTGAGAGAGACAGAGAGGGAGGAAGAGGAGAGATCGAGAGAGAGAAAGAGAAAGAGGGGGAGTGTGTGAGAGAAAGAGGAGGGAGAGAGACTGTGTGTGTGTGTGAGAGAGAGAGAGAGAGAGAGAGAGAGAGAGAGAGAGACTGTGTGTGCGAGAGAGAGAGAGACCTGTCTCCGCCCGAAGATGAGAGCTCCGATTGAAAAGAGAGGGAAATGAAAATTGTGATTGAGAAATGAAAGAGGGAAAGTAAACCTAAGCAAACTTAACCAGTACTAAATTAATATTCTATTATAATATTTTTAATAATCTATTATAATATTTAAATAAAACATATATTTAGTAATTTATATATTCGAGTATAATAATTTGAATTATACATATATGTATATTTTTCATAATGATAAAAAAATGTAAAAAATTGTTATACTAACTTTTATATTGAACCAAAATGTATTAATAAAAATAATTAATTTGTTCAATTTAATTTAATAATATTTATTATTAAAAATTAAATTTCGTTCATATCGTTGTTATCGACTAAATTAAATTAAATTAAATTCAAATTGATTTAATTAAACCTTCTATGTGTAAAGAAATATTGTTCTTATCAATTAAAGGGGAAGGGGAGAGGTAATGGGGGGAATGAAAATTAGAAGGGAGGGGGAAATGAAAATTAAAGGGGGGAAAACCAAAAATTGTGTGAAAAATGAAAATTTAACCAAGAAAGATTTTAAGAAATTAATTATTTAATCAAGAAAGATTCTTATTTTTCGGAGTTGCAATTCTATTCGATTTTCATTATAAAATCATACAAGATAAATTTAAAATTTTTTGAATAATTTTTTATATGATTACAATCGATATATCTCAATACAGTTGGATCTTCGAAAATATCATTTAAAAAAATTACCATGTTGATAGGAAAATATCTCAATAATTTTTTCTTATGACTAAAATCGATATATCTTAACATCCGTACGGTTGGATCGTCGAAAAATCATTTTAAAAAATTAATCCTGTAAATCGGGAACGAGTCTCGTTGTCGGCAGGGGAACTTTTACTAGATTTTTCTAATCCTGACATGCAAAATGAATTTCAAATTTTTTAATAATTTTTTCTTATGACTAAAATCGATATATCTTAATATCCGTACGGTTGGATCGTCGAAAAATCATTTTAAAAAATTAATCCTGTAAATTGGGAACGAGTCTCGTTGTCGGGAGGGGTACTTTTACCAGATTTTTCTAATCCTGACATGCAAAATGAATTTCAAATTTTTTAATAATTTTTTCTTATGACTAAAATCGATATATCTTAACATCCGTACGGTTGGATCGTCGAAAAATCATTTTAAAAAATTAATCCTGTAAATCAGGAACGAGTCTCGTTGTCGGGAAGGGTACTTTTACTAGATTTTTCTAATCCTGACATGCAAAATGAATTTCAAATTTTTTAATAATTTTTTCTTATGACTAAAATCGATATATCTTAACATCCGTACGGTTGGATCGTCGAAAAATCATTTTAAAAAATTAATCCTGTAAATCGGGAACGAGTTTCCTTGTCGGAAGGGGTACTTTTACCAGATTTTTCTAATCCTGGCATGCAAAATGAATTTCAAATTTTTTAATAATTTGTTCTTATGACTAAAATCGATATATCTTAACATCCGTACGGTTGGATCGCCGAAAAATCATTTTAAAAAATTAATCCTGTAAATCGGGAACGAGTCTCGTTGTCGGGAGGGGTACTTTTACCAGATTTTTCTAATCCTGGCATGCAAAATGAATTTCAAATTTTTTAATAATTTTTTCTTATGACTAAAATCGATATATCCTAACATCCGTACGGTTGGATCATCGAAAAATCATTTTAAAAAATTAATCCTGTAAATCGGGAACGAGTCTCGTTGTCGGGAGGGGTACTTTTACCAGATTTTTCTAATCCTGGCATGCAAAATGAATTTCAAATTTTTTAATAATTTTTTCTTATGACTAAAATCGATATATCCTAACATCCGTACGGTTGGATCGTCGAAAAATCATTTTAAAAAATTAATCCTGTAAATCGGGAACGAGTCTCGTTGTCGGGAGGGGTACTTTTACCAGATTTTTCTAATCCTGGCATGCAAAATGAATTTCAAATTTTTTAATAATTTGTTCTTATGACTAAAATCGATATATCTTAACATCCGTACGGTTGGATCGTCGAAAAAATATTTTAAAAAATTAATCATGTAAATCGGGAACGAGTCTCGTTGTTGGGAGGGGTATTTTTTTTAATATTTAGGAACTACCACTTTAATTACATTTTCGGTATAATTTCAAGCAAGATATATTTGAAAATTTTAAAATATTTTTTAAGTGAATAAAAACAATATATATTAACATCAACAGTGTAAGGAATATATATTAATAAAGTCAAAAAAATATATGGCATTAAAAATTATTGTCTGAAATTTAAAATGTGTTGTCTTAACAAAAGTCATACAACAGTTTTTAATATAAAACAATTGTCGGATGTAATATCAACCAAATAAATAGTGCCAAATTCATACAACGGTTTATAACCAAAAAAGGTTATTTTAAAACAATGTCAATAACGGTTTTCAAGAAAAAAACCGTTGTTGAATCACACAATGGTATTTTTAAAAAAGCCTGTTGTGCATAGTTTTATACGACAACGTCTGAGAAAGAAAACCATTGTAAAAATGTGCCCATTTTTTAGCTTATTTATTCATAAATATTTATTATTTAACGTTATTAACGATCTGATACACGTTATCGGTATTATGTTATTAGTAGGTTGTAATTATTAGGTATATTTGAAATCTTAATACACACAAATTAATTTAGTGTAAGTTATTGGTTACTCGTATAAATTAATTAACGGTGGCATATAAATTTTCCGAAAAAAATTTAAAACTAGTAAAAATATAGACAACGTTTTTTTCTAAAATCATGTTGTGGTAAGTTACTTTACATAAGTGTTTTTTAGGAAATGTCGTTGTTGGAATTCTACAACAGTTTTTTCTTTAAGATTGTTGTAGTATTACATATTTTACAACAGATTATAAATATCGATAACCGTTGTCTAACTGTTACAAGTGTTTTATTTTAAAAACACTTGTATAAGGTAGATTAATATAACGTGCTTTTTCGAAAAACACTTGTTTGGATTGAACAATTAACAATGTAAACTTGAAGCACTTGTGATTAATTTTTTATTAATTATAAAGTAGATAATTAAACTATTTTGTAATATAAAATTTAAATATTTAATCTAGATGAAAGTGGAATTAATTAGAGTTTTTTGTTTTTAAAAAATTTAAAATGAATTGTTTGCAAATTATTTTTTCTGAAATTATTACTATTTTTATTGTAATAAACTAGACAACGATTTATTTGAAATATTTTGTTGTACAACACGTTTTTAAATTTAGTAAGAAAGACAACGGTTTTAAGAATTAGACTATTGTCTGATATAGGTGACATATAATATATGTAGAACACTTGTCTATCAAGTATCATTTAGACAACACCTAATTTGTACATTGTGTGATTCGAGCTTAACTAACTAGTAGAAAAAAATACTTGTCTCATTTCCACAACCGTTAAACAAGACGTTATCTCAATCATTTTCAGACAATGGATTTTAAAAATCATTGTACGATTTTACTCATTTGCACAACATCACCTTAGAAAGGGTTGTCTGTCTCCATCAACTAGACAATGGATTTTAAAGCGTTGTAGTAATACTAAAGCCTTCCCATTCACACAACATCTTAATTTTAAAAACACTTGTCTGATTTGTTTTACTAGACAACATTTTTTTATCGCTTGTAGTAATCAACGTCAGACAACGCCAATTTTTTGGTTGCAAAAAAACTGTTGTATGAAAAATTTGGGCAACACTTTTTTGGTCGAGTGTTGTCTAATCGGTGTTGTCTGATTGCGTTTTTCTTGTAGTGATAACCTAGTAAATTGAACATTGCACCCATGATATAGAGGTCTTTTAGAATCATCAACCAAGTTCTCCAGAACTTCTGGTTGGTGCACTAGGATTTCTTCAACATCTTGGATCATCTCTTCAACCCTATCATTTTCAGCATCATCTTCTTCATTACGAGGCATACTGTCTCCATAACTTTCATAAATTTTGCTAGAAGTCTCAGTCTTGCTAGTGTGTATTCCCTCCCCATGCCAAATCCACTTAGTATAGTCTTCCATGAAACCACGGCGAAATAAATGCTCACGAACAGTGTCAATATTAGGATACTTTTTCAGATTATAACAATCACGACATGGCATGTGATCCTGTCTTCTTTTCCATGTTCGATCTGTTTCTTCTTTAGATTTTCTACCGCACATGCAATGAACTCATTAACACCATTAACATAGGCATGCGAGACCCGTGGTATTTTATACATCCACGTGAGACGATCCATGTTCTCTTTCTATCAAAAATGAATGGAAGAAGTTCAGATTATATTAAATTAATTTTGTATCAGATATTATATTAACATTTTATGCAGGGATTTAGGGGGAGCTGTTAATTCTCCTAAATAGGTTATAATCATAAAAAATGGGGAGATTGATACTCCTTTCATTTTGATGAGCACAAACAGCAAGAACAACAAACTATTTGCTTCATATTTCTATATAAAATAGCATACTGGTTTCTGTTATGTTAACAATTACAGGACAAAGTAGCGTGCTGATTGCAATGTTTCAGATTCATTTTAGTGTGATGATTGTACCTGACCGATGCAGCCTGGCAAGAAAACTAATATGCAGAACTTAACAGAAATCACCCATTTACAAGCATATATAATAAACCTATCTAGTTTCGGAAGAGAAAATAAATCGCTCCTGCAAACCATACCTGAACAAGGATATACCAGCCAGTTAAAATTTCCAAAGCCTTGATAGATGAATTATTGTGACCTACAAGATGTTGTCTTCTTTTAACAAAGTGCTCCTGCAAACCATAACAGAGTTTGAGAACCAGTTTGCAGAATTTTAAAGCTGTCATTCACAAAGAGCTACACATTCTTACAAGTTTAATATCAAACTTTATGAACCAATGACAATGTAGCGCTCTCTAAATAAAAATTTACAGTAAAGCTCTCTAAAAAGGCAAGCTTCGAAATTAAAAACCCAGATCAAAAAGTACAAAACTAACAGTCAAAAGCATACATTCCGTAGAAGTATAGTTTTGGAAAGTCAAAAGTAAAACAAGTCATTTTCTAGCATTTGAGGTTGCACACCTTGAACAACAAAGTTTAGCTCCTTGAACAGTAGAACAAGGTTTAATTTCATATTTGTGTAAAGACAGCTATTAGATTACTTTCTATTCCAAATTCAACGATATACTGTACTAGGTTTTGTCTATGATTAACACTGTCAAAAAATCTACATAGCAATTCAGAAAGAGTGTGCAGGTCAATTACGAAGTGTAATACTTTATACGGCTAGTTATTATGTCAAATTAAATTGCACAAAAGAAGTCACATATCTTTACTTTGAAGCATAATCATATTAATCTGATTTAGTTTTTATTCACAACCCATGCTAATGTTTATCTTACACTGTTCAGAGGTTTATTTGTCGGTTAATCAGTGAAGTTTATCATTAATAACTGGATTCCTTGGATAAGATAAATTTCTCAAAATTTTGTCAAAACTTCCTAATTTTTCAGTACTGCTTTTCAGGTATCCACTTGTTTTGATAGCAATGTACAACGTGCTGGATTTAGTTGGTAGATATGTTCCTCTAATAGAATTTATCAAGTTGGAATCTCGAAAAGGCCTCATGATTGCGATATTATCCCGTTTCTTGCTTATACCTGTATTTTATTTCACTGCGAAATATGGTGATCAGGGGTGGATGATATTACTTGTTTCTTTCTTGGGATTAACCAATGGTTACCTAACTGTGTGTGTCATGACTATAGCTCCTAAAGCATACAAGGTAAGCCAACCAGACAATTGCTTAAAGTGTAAAGAACTTAAGTTTTTTAATTTTACGTATTAGTAACAAAGTGTTCATTTTCAGGGTCCAGAGCAAAATGCATTGGGAAATCTTCTAGTTCTATTCCTTCTGGGCGGTATATTTGTAGGTGCTGCTCTGGACTGGTTGTGGTTAATTGGCAGCACGACTCAATTTTAAAGAGAAAATCGCAAACAAGCTTCAATGACGAATGTGCTGAAACCAATATGGACAACTTATTGGTCACAAAGCTATAAACAACTATTGTATATTAGCAACCTAGTGTTTATTTTAACTGTTCTCATTTCCTTTGTAAATTAGCAGTTAGAGATTTAGATCGGGAAAGTAAGTGATAAATAAAGATGCTAAAATGTTTTACGTTTCCAAATTGCACAGTAGAAGTTTCTCAACTTTTTTCTCGATGAGTATGTTTGACCTGATCATGATGTAATCTATAAATTAGAGAAAACTCTTACATTCGACCTGTAAAACGAAATGACACAGAGGAAATAGTGAAGCAGCAGCAGCAGAAGCCGTTAGACTCAGCAATTACAATGAATTTCAAGTGTTCAAACATTAATTGAAGGATGAGCACAAATATTTACATTACGTTATTGAGAACAAACAAACAAAGCATGTAATTAACGGTTGCACACAGAGCTCGATTTTCACATTCTACACAAGTAAACTGAATTTCTATAATATCAAGTCAATTCTTTATGTTTTAATTACAATGAAGTCAACGAACATATTTTCGGAAAAAACACGAAATGATCAGAGTCACTTTGTAAATTAAACTTATCTGAATCTAAAATCAACTGATATAATCAATCAATCAAATTATAATAAATTGAAACTCAAGAACATTAACATAAAGTAAATGATGTATGCTGGATAAATTCAATCGAAACAAAGCAGATTCTGAAATTTACAGATCCATATACACGTGTGTGTGTATATATATGTATGTATGTATATAGCAAATAGAAACTGTGAAAGCAAGTTGGTGGATTACCTTTGTGAAGATTAAGCAGCACCCTCTTCGATTGTTTAAGCAGCAGCAACCAAAACCCCACAATCGAAACCCAATCGATTCCCCTTTCTTAGAGCCAACAATCGAACCCTAGAAATCGAAGAAAAATTTTAGTAGCAGGAGATGAAAGGTTTAAAGTGGAATAGTAGCAAGAGATGAAAATTTTAGTCAGCCGCGTATATTTACCCGCGTTTGTTTTTAATTTTTTTTAAATTATTTCTTCTTACGTCGATTAAAAAGAAAACCGACACTGTATATTATCTAAATAGCGTCGGCTAAAAAAAAGACCGACACAATAGCAAAACCAACAGCGTAGGTCGTTTGACCAACCGACACAGAAGACCAACTAGCGTCGGCATTCAACTTGACCGACGATATTCTAACTCTGCAGCGTCGGTTAATTGAAACGACCGACGCCTTTAGCTTTGAAAAATAGAAAAAATGCGTCGGTTCTCTATTTAACCGACACATTAGGCAGTAAATAGTGTCGGTTCTCTATTCAACCGACACTATAGGTGCGACTCCTAGAGTGTCTTCTGTACTAGTGTAATAGTAACATGTTGTGTATATATTCTTTCTTAATATGATTTGTTTTTAAATAAAAGTAGAGTGCAATCTAATTCCAAAAAGAAAATAACATGATTAATGATAGGTTAAAAGGGATGAGTGTTGTTACCATATTTCTTACTTTTATTTCCAAATACATTTATAGATGCCTTTCAGTTTTTCCTTGTCTTGGAAATTTTATCATCTAAGTAAGTACATTTAGTTCAAAGACCTTTTGAACAAAGATAATATCAAAATAATTATGTGGGTTTTTTATGGTTTTGAAATAATAATCCTTTAACAACTTAAAAATGAGTTTGTGTGTTTTCATAGTTTTATATCAAAATCTTATCCTCACTTGTCATAACTTCAGAAACAAACATACACCTGGTGTTTAACATTTCAGATGTAAAAAATTTAGTTGATGGTTTGATGGTCCAAGTAGACACTGTAATTTGAGTGTTATTATAGTCGACACTATAATTTGAGTGTTATTATAGTCTCTACATGTTAATCATTTTGATATATTTTCAACTATCATGCATAACATCATGTGTTATAGGAATTTGGTGTAACATATCACAACCTAATAAATCACTATGCATATATATATGAGCTTTTATTCAATATTTAAGAATATGTTTAACTCATATAACTAGAGTATCCATATGAATTAGGGTGTTAAGTGATCATTTACAATCAACGACCACTTTATTGTTTCTAACATATTTATTCCCCTCCATTTAGTTCGCTATTGCACCCATTATACATCTATCAAAATAATTATGGAGGGAAGATGCATTCGGTTTGTAATGTACAAAGATATGCAACACCTAAAAAGTTCACTACTAATACAAATGGCTAACAAATTAAATTGAAAATGCTAACCGATTAAGTGAAAGTGTTATAATGATAATGATTGATTTTGAAAATTATTTTGAAGAGATATCCTACTCAAACTAGTGTTGCTAGCAATCAATTCCTCTTCAACATGGATATTGATGGTCTCGGTAAAATTTTTTGAAATTTGGGTTCTAAAAAATTTCTGTCAAGTTTCTAAATCTTTTTCATCATTTTTTCCTAGTTTCTCAATAATTATAAATTTTAAGTGGATATGTTTTAACTAGAGACTAATATGGATAGTATGAGGGTGAAAAATATTAAAGATTTTGAGCAATTGATGGTTGAGGATTCAAAGAACCTGTGTAGGGCCTTATATGATCTTAAAAGTTGTTGCAAACATTCAGTAACAACATTTGAGAGAGTTTCAATAATATGATGGCAAAAATTAAGCAAAAACATCTTTGAAAATTTGTATAAATGTATGGGTAACTTGTAATGAGGTTTTTTACAATAGAACAAATGATTTTGTTGGTTGGTATTGTGGAGATTTGATTCCCAATACCAAGAGTGCTAGACCAGGTGCGGAAAAAATAAAGGAGTTTAAAGTATGATAAAAATGTTACTAATCCAAGAGGATTTGGTCCGGACCAAATCCGGGGTCAGAGGATTTGGTCGTCACTATAAAATCTCAATCCAAATTAATTTGTTTAATCAATAACTAAATGCCAGCGGAAGATATTTATCATTTATGACCCCAAACTAATCCAAGATCTTTTAAGGTTACAGTTCTAGAAACAAGATATCCAAATTCCATAAATAAAATTTTTCACTTCCTTTTAAAACTCTTTTCAATAAATTCCAACTCAAAACTAAACCCACTAGTATAACTTCGAATGAAGTATACTAGGCCCAAATAATATAGAAAACTATAATATAATATAATATAAACCACTTTACACAATAAAACTTACACTAGTCCACAAACCCTGGAGCAACCACCTTCCAAAAGCTTATTCCTTGCTTTCTTGAATACGCAGCCTAAACAACGCAAGCTAATCCTCACTGGAGGTTAAATTTGAAAACAGGCAAGTATGAGTGAAAGAAATGCTCAGCAAGTTCATTATAGCATATACAAAGTCTTTTGATATAAAACCGACATCCGCAATAGAGCAGAACATTTAAAATCAAAATTGCTGAATCGAAAAATTTATTAAAGAATCGGATAACTGTTTCTCGCTGTATTCAAAACCCTTTTTGATATTTTCGAGCGAAATGCTTCAGCAATACTTTGAATCTTGACGAGAATAAAACTCGTAAAAACAGTGTTTACGGAAATTTCGTAAACAACAATAACAAGAAACAATGATTATAGATTGAATTATAAACTTTACTCAAAACCGAAATCTTGACGATAATACTTATTTGTTGTCATATCAAATTAGATATCAATACGACCTTTGATGCTCACAACATTCCATATTGAAGTCAACATCAATCATCTATACTAATACCACCTTTGATATTTAACAATAAACTAAGTATCCACATAAATCAGAACTGAATCAAATCCGCAGTTCACTTTTAATCCAAAATAGATGCAGCTGATAAATCATTTATTCTATGATTATCAAAACCATAAAGAAATTTAGATATCAATTTAGATTGGAACCAATACATTTCATTTTGTTCCCGATGATCAACCGCGAAACAACACCGGTATCCCGCAACCATACCGTAAATATAGGTACTACCCATATCCCGAAGACATACCGGTACCTATAGGGCGCTATAAAAGGCATAACTAGCCTTGAAAGATATTACAGCTGGACCGATATCTTGATCACCTACGCTGTAACCAGTAACCAGTAACCATTCCAATCCTAAAAACCTTTTTATTGAAAAAGGAGCCGAATCCTTTGACATCCTAAATGATTTTTATTCCCCCAATCACTTGGGTAGGAATTCATCCAACAAAATCATCTTTCTCAAAATCCAACATATTATAAATCCAGTAATTGATAAGTAAAACATTTAACTATTCTGAACATAGAATAGCAGAGGGTACTTGCATAAACAGAATTATTAATTCAGTGATATATAAAACATTTATCTATTCTGAACTGAGAATAGGAAAAGCAATACTTGTATGATAAGATTTAAATCAATATCACTTGAACAATAAGTGATGATAGGGATACTTGCCTTTGGGTTTTTAGCAGTTAGTCACACTCGCAAAGACGCATCTATTCTGACATTCTGTCTCAAAGCATCACTGTCCTGCTTTTCAACACTTTACTGATATGCTACTCCTGCGATTGCTAGAAACCAGATATCCAATGCCATTCCATCTTACTATTTATCCATCGTCTTGTCCCGATCAACTCGAGAGATCCGCATCTATAATTAAAAGATCACACTTTAATCATCTAATCGATAATTACTCAACGAACTGCGCATCAACACCATATCGTCTACCCATACGATAGACATAAATATAACAGACAAATACAGGACTCTTGATCCATATACACACATAATTCACATAAAACATAAGCACATAACTCATATATCACATAATTCATATCATATGACTTGGTTCCTCAAAAGGTTTGACTCAATACGTTTAAAACTGAAATCGGGTCAATAACAGTATTTGTCGATCAAAAATCGACTCAGAAATATTCGTAAAATAAGCGACCTTTCAAAACAAAAGAATTTGGGTCTCAAAAGTATTTTAATGAAAGCGGAATATTTTTCTGAGTCCGTACGCGTTCGTTTCGTATTAAACGGACGAACGGTTGATTTATTATGAATTTTTGAACATTTTTTGGAATTAAACATGGTCTCCAAATCGTTTAATAATTAAATAATAGGGCTCGAACACCCGAAAATAATTTTATAATAATTATAGAGCTGGAAAATAATTTAAAATAATATTTTAAAGCTCGAACTATTTTTCGGAATTTTTAAATCAATTTAAAATAATTAATCTAATTAAATATGAATTAAAATTATTTAATAACTAATTAAATTAATTAATCAATTAATATTAAATTAATGAATAACTAAATAATTAATATCAACAAAATAATTACCTAAGTAATTTGGATTTAGTTTTGAATTAAAATAAATTTTCAAAATTAAAAATAATAATTTTTAAAAAAAAATGAATTTTTAGAATAAAAGAAACTGAATTTTGATTTAAAATAAAATAGAAATTGCATACACATGTTTTTGATTTTGGAATAGGAGGGAAAACAGGATCTAAACGGGTCAAAGTCGAGTTTTATCCGGGTCCTCAAGAAACAGGAGGGTCGCCAAGAATACCCGCCGAAATTCTCTAAAACCCAAAATCGACGAGGGTTTTCCGGTGACCGCGGTAAGCCCGGCGGAACCGTCAACACTCAGAACGCATAATCAACCTCGTCGAATCAAAAACATTGCATGAGTCGACTTTTCCGATCCAAAACGTCGAATTCTCCAGTGAATACATCGGAAAATCAAATTCAGCCAATACTCAACAAAAACTTAAATACCTGGTATCAAAATTAATCCATGTATTCATATCCAAACTAATCACAATCTTAAAACTAACAAACAAAACCAGGTAATCCGCAAATTCAATTCAAAAATCTGATAAACTCAAAAAGAGCTCGGTTTTTAACATATTGAACTAAAACCATCAATAAGACGGTCCAAATATATCTATTAGCAAATAAAGCTAATATATCATCAGAAACAATAAAAATTCATAAAATCAAAACCCCAATGCTTAAAATAAACCCTAAAAGTCGA